>NC_045158.1:491770-791770 GCF_900700415.2 Clupea harengus | reverse complement strand
ATAATGATATGCTATGGTGTACTAATAACACTGTCATATAATTATTAATGCTTTGTTCTCCGCATCACCGACACTACAAAAATGTACCACTCGCAAAAAAGCGCAAGACAGTCAATGTTCAACTGTGGTGTTTGCAATAAATGACTCGAGAAGGTCTTGTAAATTAATGATTCCTTGTCAGCTGAATCGGTAGCGCTCATACAAGAACTAATCATGATGGAATAGTGGATCTTGGCGATCGCAAAGAACTCTCTCCCTACGCTAATCTAACTATCTAATATCAGTCCTTGGTCAATGGGATCCCTCCTTTTTCCGGGGGTGTGGCAAGCTTATCCAGCTACACTTAAGTTAGCCTGCGCTATAGCAGGTTAGTGCTAATTGATATGTTACTATGGTGATTTATCGAAAGTTGCTTCCACGAACCAAAAAGAGGGGCATTTTTTATCTTAGCCTGAAAATTAGCTCGCTAAACCGCTTAGCGAGCTACGACGAATACCCCCCCCCCCCCACCTAATTATCATGGTGCGAAGTGATTAGACACACAGTTACTGTGAAATGTATCACCGTAGCATACGTTTACCACCATATTGCTACACATTGTGTACCTGAAAAAGAAAATAACGTGTTGGGCCTCCTCTATTACATTTGTCCTGCTTCGCTACTGCAGGCGAGAATGTTGCCGTTATGATTTTTAAATTTCAAAATATGTTATAAAAGTAAGGCATATATGGGGCTTTTTACACCTGGCATTAAAATGTGTCTTGTATCCAGACTGTATCTAGATATGATATAATATTAACCAGATTACATTAACACCTGGTATTAATATACGTCTCTAGTGTCCACATTGAGATCCGATTGCTGTGTCCAGCTCATGTCACATCCTACTCTCGTTTGCACGGGTCCAAAAGAACAAACAACAAAAAAGATTATTGTGTTTGTTTACTTTTCATAACCTCGTTGGTTTGAAACAGTCGTGTGGATTACGTACTTCGGCTCATGTAGTTGTTGTACGTGGTTTGAGAACACAATTGCATTACACTTGTTTTCAATGGGGTCACAATGCATCCCTGAATACTTCTGGAGGTGGTTTGGCCGATCAGATCACAATCCGTCCAATATTCGCCTTGAGTGCATTTCCACCTGTACTTTCATGTGGTCAAGCACCACCCCATTATCCCTCTATGATCATTAGGTAAGCATCAAGATAATACATATTTGTGAACGTAGTGTATATGTTCATGCAAGAAATAAATGGCAAAAATCCGTAATCCTTCTTAAGGCAAACAGAGTCGTCAGACTCTATTGCTCAAAACTGTCATGTAAAGGAATAAAAGTTCATTGATGAGTTAACTTATCACAGGTAGCCAGAAGATGTAGCTGATGAAGTCCTGCAATACTGCACAAGGAGCAGAAACCCTTTCCTGTTGGTTAACAGGAAAGGGTTTCTGCTCCTTGTGCAGTATTTTTGCGTCAGGACAGTTTGTCAACCTTCATCCCTGACAACCACCAAATTAACACAACACCACAAAAGGTAAAAAAATAAATACGATGTCTGCTTTTAAAATAAAGGCTATTCGGAGTTTGTTGTTACTAAGGGCCTAATTTACTAACATTGTGACCGCAGCGCAATCTGCGCCTTTGCCAACCCGCATATAGCGCACGGTATTTTGCATCTTATTTATCAAACAAGAACCTCATCTGAATGTTTCGACGCGTTACCAGCGTAATCAGCGCCTAACCCCGCCCATTAGTGTTATTTAGCGTGCAGCTAAAATAGGGAAGAAAGAGCCTGCGTGTTCCTTCCACCATGGATGATCAGTTCAAATTAGAATTAGAGCTTTTGGTTCACGAGGTTACAGCAAACTAACCCGGGTAAATATAGAAACTCATAAATATTTCTCCATTTCGCCCTTCCGTCCACACTAAAAGTTGTGATCACTTTGAATTCAAGACTGTCTTTTATTGGTGAGCTGATTTTGGGAAATTAAACTTTTCAGCGAACATTAAGTTCCTGGGTTACTATGGTTACCCCTCAGGGTGCCTGTGCAGCTTCATATTAACGAGTTTATGTTCACGAGTTCATATTCACACATATTAACATGAGTTATTCACACACAGGCAACTGCAAACTGTTAAGATGGTTCCCTAAGCTAGAAATAGCTAGGATAGTTAATATCCAGGTTAACTGCTCCATAGCATCCAGTTAAATAGTCTGGTAAGAATACACGACACCCCTTACTTTAAAACGGCGTATTCCAACACTGAAAACCATGCTTTTCAAAAACGCTGCCCTAGGTGGATACATTTGAAAACTGGACTTGTAGTGTGGACAGGGGAAACTGACGTTTTCAGACGGTTGCCATGGCACTGGGGGTTGCTTGCGCTCGAGAGGCTATAACGTCAAAATAAACATGGAAGGTGAAATGAACATGCTGCTCTGTCTCTACAATTTACTTAGTTTAGTTAGTGTACATCGAATTCAAGTACTTTTCCTGAATAGATACGCGTTACTCCTACGCAGAAGGCGAGCACTGTACTCGGTGTGCTTGAACTATGGGTGAAAATACGGTTTAAACCGTATAATGTGCGGCGATTCGGGGTAAGACGTGGCCGAACAGCTAGCTGGTGGGACAATTTTGTATATGCCTATATTAAATGATATATCAAATATAAAAAATAACATTTATGGTGTTCGTATTTTTCAAATTTCTCGCAGGCACATCGTTTTCATTTAGCAGCTGATATGTCATGCTAAAACACCTTTTGTTTCGTTACTAATACATAATTAGGCGCACTTTACACATCTCCTCCCATCTCTTTGCAACGAACACCCACTTTCCCTTATGCCCTCCCAGCAGCGGTAATCTGCGCTTTTACTCAGGTGCGCCTCTTTTGGAAATACAGTTTTATGTCTTTACCCGCAGAAATTACGCCTGAAATGGGCGCAATCGTGTTAGTAAATGAGGCCCTAAGTATGCTAACTAAATGCCTTCATACATTTTCAGTTTGCAACAACGTGACTTAAAGCTGAGTTTGTCTACACCTCGTCCAATATGTTCATATCAGGACAGCTCGTCCACCGCTATCCCTGACTTAACACAAAACCACAATTAAATGAGTTTTTCATTTTATTAAGCAAGCAAAATACCTCCGGACATCAGTGAATTCCAACCATATTGGCAGTGACATGGACGGCTTACTCATGTCATCATCCACGGACGAGGGGGGTAGGATGAACAGTGGCTCATTATCATTTAAAGGAACAGGGTCTCAAACCAAGGGTTCAGGCTGCGGTTGCGAGGCTGGGCGTGGGGCAATTACGTCACCAGATTAGAAAATGTGCGGATTCGGGCGTCCACACGAACACGGATCCACTGGTGGGTTGAAATGTATCCACTCTGGAGACGGGATTCAAAAAGTTCCGGATTCAGTGAACCCGGATTCCGGATTTGTGTGAACGGTAGGCTGATCCGGCAAAAAAATATCCGGATTCAGGCAATCCAGGTTCCGTGTGGACCAGTGTTAATTTTGGCAGCTATTTTAGATTTAGGCTTAGTCTTTAGATTAAAATGCATATTAGTTTTAGTAACATTTAGTCATTTTTATCCTTCTTAGTTTTCGTCGACGAAAACTCAGAACATTTTAGTCTAATTTTAGTCAACGAAAACTCATTACATTTTAGTCTAGTTTTAGTCGACGAAAACTCATTACATTTTAGTCTAGTTTTAGTCACATTTAAAAGTCCATCTTTTAGCCACATTAAACTCCTTTCCTTCCCTTCGCAGGCCCAGGGACCCCCTGTGTTGTGTCTACAACTGCATAATAGTCAAGCTTGCAGTACTTATACAATTAGTCTCTAAGATCCAAATCTCCTAGTATATGCCTACAGCTGAATTCCAATTAATTCAAAGTAAATAATCATTTTAAGGCAATACTTAATTAACAGTATTATCATTAAAGTATAAGAGAATATCAAGTCTAGATTTTGAAGATTCAAATGATGTGATAGCACAATACAATGACTATGCCTACCTGGCCTTAGAGTTAAATCAACCACATATCCTCCATATGAATTGCTGTGCAATCTGATAACCAACAGATTTAGCTAGATGGATAGTTTAGATAGTTGAAAGTGGTGCCATAACAATAACAATTGCCCAAATAGACAAGGATATGTAAACCAATCACGTATTCATTAATATTTTCTTAATTAATGTCATGCGTGGCCTGTCCTATAGCCTATTCTGCAATGAGTTTACTAGCTAGCTCTCGATAGCTATGCTACCTCATCGTTAGCTAGCTAAAAGTTTTGTAGATCATTTGCCAAGGCTAAAGTGAGGCTTCAATCAAAAATTACTAGCTAGCTATCCAAGCTGACACAACCTATACACTCAACTGCCCCTTTGAAGTAAACTCAACGTCGGCTAATATATTCAAATAACTAGTAACATTAGCTAATTATCATTGACAGTTACTAGCTAATTTACCGTGGCATAAATTGAAGGGTTGTGCGCTTTTAGGTGCCTCTTGACGTTTGTTGTGTTCTTCCCAACTATTTTGAAGCCACAAGGTTTCTCTCCTGTTATTGCGGTGCATTGTGTTTTATTAAGTTATAAGTTTTAATTAAAGAGTGTCCAGATATCTATTCTTTTTCTTGAACTTTAGCCATCATATAACGTTAGGGCGTCACTTGCATGTCTGGGCATCTCAGGTAGTGGAGGAGGGATACACAACCTCCCCCTATCCCCCCTTCCTATCTCCACCCGGCCGACCTCAAGCAGATGGGTCCCCTGAATACAGGACCGGGCAACATTCAACCAATGATGTTAGGTGCATGCAAGTTAAGAAAAAAATAAATATTGTGAGTTAGTCAACCACCAACATTTCCGTCACGTCTCGTCAACTAAAGTTAAAATAGATTCAGTCATAGTTTTTATTTTCAAAGATCTGTTTTCGTCACATCTTAGTCTTGTCTTAGTCATGGGAAAAAGGTCGTTAACGCATATTTTTCGTCAACAAAATTAACACTGGTGTGGACGGGGCCTTAGACAGGGTGAGAAGTGTGTGTGGTATTTTGATCAAAGCATGTCACAGACATTTCATTTAGACCCCAAGGAACAGCATCAACCTGTGGAAAATGGGTAGAAGTCTCCTTTGAAATCTACTCAAAACAACAGAGCAGCAGCGTTTCGCGGGATAAGCAACATAGATTTTGCTCAGAGGGAGGGAAGGGGTTAGTTCACAATTCACTTCTCATATTTACACATTTGATATTTCATGATGCCTTACCAGGTGCACAAGCACTGTTGTCATACACACTTAGGTCAAAGAATAAGAGATGAGGAGAGGACATTTTAATTTCTCTTAAGCCGAGCCATGTGTAGAGGCTTTCCAGTTTATCTTGTGAGAGAGTGATTTTTGTAAATTCAAGTGTCATGTTGATGACCTTCACCTTGTTCCTTTTTTCATGCCTTTACCCTGTTTCTGTTTTTGAGATTTGTATTTACACCTACTGTACCTCTAAGTTGATTGCTTCTTTTGAGTTTTTGTCCAGCCCTTGCCTGTACCACTCTAAACTAGGTACGTCCCCAAGACCTGAATTTAAGTTCTTGTCCTTATGGTCCTCACATGGTCTTCACATGGTTGCGTTGCAATGCGTTGATCCGTTATCGTTGACGGATCCCCTTTCACTTTGAATGGGGTGACGTCATCCGTTGCCAAACTGAATTGTGGCTCCGTTGGGTTCCGTTGCGCTGTGTTGCTTGTGGCGAAAGTTGAAAAATGTTTAATGAGTGGCAACATATGCGTCAGCCAATCAAATTGCCTTTCATGCAAATACGACAGCACAGGCACTAGCCAAACAGATTGCGTTTATGTTCACGTCTCAAGAGCGAGAAGCTCCAAAAAAAGATTGCGAACCAAACTCAGTAGATGGTCATATTTGTACCTAAAAGTTGTTTGTTTGACTTTTTTTTGCTAAATAATTATACTTCAAAATCCTATTCTATCAGATCACCTAATTATTGCTGGCATTCATTCAGGTGTGTTTTGATTTATGGTGCACTTTCTATTCCACAAACTAGTGACTCCTATGAACTCTTCTTGTACCTTGAGGCCTACCTGTCTGCTTCCTGAACACCATCACACAATCAGTTAATAGGATGACATTTAAGACATGCACTGTTGACACAGGATGAGAAGTAGCCCAGTAAAATATTGCAGACATTGTCACACAGTTACATATTCCTAATATAATGTTATAATGGATACTTCTCTTATATGGGGCTACATTCTCATCTTACGTTGTTCACTCAACAACCTTCAGGTACTTAACAACAAAACCTCTGCACTTTATGAAATAAATAGAAAACCTATATTATACTATAGAGTCTATACTGTACATAAACATATTAGCCATATCTGCATTTACCAGGGGTAAACCATGATTCAGCAAGTACAACATTCTTTCCCCAAAAGCTTTTAATGTGGAATGATGAAGAGGAAGAAAAATGTAATACATATCTAATCTCTATAACCACAAAAGGGGAAATCATAACAATTATAACAAGTAGTTTATCCTACTCTAAATTCCTGTATGAGCTCAATCTGAATTGAGGCATAAACAGACACCTTGCAGCACCCAATGAGACATATGTTTGGTGGTGAAAAGATCAGCCTCGAACACCAAGCCGACTCCCATGGCATTCCTTCGCATCGAAGTTGTATAGACTGGTGTACGCAGTGTGTTCTATTCAGTAAAAAGGGCAAACACACACAGAAACACACACACAATGAAAACAATGATTTCTCCAATAAAAACATTAAGATTGTATAAGCATTAGGGATGGGCATTTTGGCAGATTTTGGTAAACGTTGAAACCCTGGTGGTTAAGCACGGTTAACTGTGTCACATTTTTTAAAATAGAATAATGCATTTAAATTAAAGCAAATCACCCACAGATTAAATTTGAACTGATTAGTGAAATACCACCTAAAGACTAATACAAATATTGAAATAATAATACTTCAGTGAAACATCACCAAATGCAGCGTAGGTTTACCACTGAGAACTGGGTGAGTGGAAATGGAGACGGTGAAGAAAAAGGCTACATTTGGGAGATTAGCCAACAAAGACATAGGCTACAGCAAAGAAAAGTATGTGTGTATTTAGTATTTTGGGATGTTTTATGCAAAGACGACAGCAATGTTGGGGATAATTGTCAACAATATTGACACAGGATCTAATGAGAAGTAGCCCAGTAAAATATTGCAGGCATTGTCACACTGAGTGTTGCCAATATACAGCTATTTCATAATCTCCCTACTTGTCGGCTGCTTTATAGCCTAATATCCTTGTTGAATTCACGAGAATGTCTAGTGTTTACACTGCGTTTTTTGACCAAAAGGTCGCGTGTGAGACAGAGAGGGCATTCTGTTCTTGCTCTTGTTCTTAAAGTTCTTAAAGACACAGGACATCTAGCAGAGTGTTTCAGACAGAGGGTGAAAAGAGATGTATAGTATGAGAAAAAGAATTGTGTTTTTGGAACAGTGAAGTATGTAAGTATATTCTAGTACACCCAAAAAATAAATGTATGAACAGTGAAAATTAGCATAATAGATCCTCTTTAATATTAGTTATTCGAGTTACAGTCGGGATGAATTAATGCACTTAAGTTTGCTTCGGAGTGGACCCGCACATCACTGGTAGACATACAATAATTCTTGTCACGTGATATATCGGTTTTATTGGTTATTTAAACATTTTTCGATCCCTATTAAAGAGTTAGGGATTAATTTACGTTCAACGTAAACCCATCCCTACGTGCCCATCCCTAATAGCCATATGCAAAAAAACAGCTTAGTTGATTGTGTACCTGTAATTTGAGGCGGTGCGATTCTATTGGAATGACTTTGAGGATGGGAAGCTGGACCACCAGCACTTTAGGTTTACTCCTAATCAGACAGCCCTTCTCCGTGTCCCAGTCTGCTCCTTCAAGGTATAATCCAGACACAAAGCAACCTGAGAAGAAACCAGAGAACCAAATGTTTGTCTGTATATTTGAATTTCATCCATGTGTATGTGCATGTTTGTCACCCAGCTGTGAGATTTAGAAGACAACCTGTGAAAATATACAGTATGTGAATCTGCAGGTTTATGAGTGCGCATACCCTGTCCCGGTCTCTCATTGACCTCGTCTGGGCTGCAGTGCTGAGTGACCTGTGTGTAAAGAGTGGACCGGTCCAGTGGCCAGCCATTCTTCCTGCACGTGGCCTGCACCATTGCTGTCAGGTATGACTCTGGTATATGTAGGCCTGACAGCCACATTACATTGGGCTCCCCTTCATTCACCTACAAACCCAAAATCACTTCAGTTTCACAAAATGTCCAGCTGAAGTCAAAGCAGAGGAGCCGTTTGGACATTGATCATGATCTTCGAGTAGCTCTATCTACCATCATTCCAGATATTGAAACTCTTGTCAAGAGTAAAGTGTATCCAAATTCTTTCATTAGTGGCCCTTAAACAGACTGTTTAGAAGGCCTACTCCAAGATACTCAAGATAGAAAATTATCATTCAATTCATATTCATCAGGATCAATCAGTTGCAATGTTCATACAGTTGCCTATGCCTATTCCGGAAGATATTGGTATGTGCCCAGGATAAATAATGAATCAGTAGATACTCCAAACTCTGAATGGCTTCTGAAAATAAAACTACCTTAAATCCACTAAGGAAGAACATTTTCAAACAATAACTCAATAACTCTCTCACCCAGGTGATGTACTGCTCATGCCGTCTCTTGAAGTGAATCATCCAGTTGCCCAGAGACTTGAGGGTATCAGGTGCCAGTTTTCTCCAAATGGCAGGGATCTGTCCATTGAAGAGAGCACGTGCCACCTCATCCAGCTCACCACTCATACCCACCTCACCAGCCAGAGCCTGACAAAGAGAGAGAAGATGAACATGTCACCAACAATGTTTTGATACTCCACAGCAGTGTGATGACTGCATTTATACATTTGAGTCCTTACTTGCATGCAGCAAGCCCAATCCCTCAGAAAACCCTTACTGCGTATTTGTAGGGATAATAGCACAATACCAGGAAATGGTTAGACATATATTACATATACATATTACATTCATCACTAAGACTTGACTGATTGTGAAGCTGCAAAGGTACAGTAAACTTGTTAAATCTATTTGAATGATTGCACTAGAAATGACTGAATGTGTAATAAATGTAATAGATTATCTAATACAGACAGCCATTTAACTGTTCATATGAATAAAGTTTCTGCAACATTTCGTGCTTCTTATATACCCAAGACTTTGGAAAATCCCTTCAAGTGACTAAAATAGTTTGCTGCGGCGCTGTCATGGCAAAAGGTGTCCAGGCGCCTATAGGGGTCCGGGTGATGTAATATTGGCTTTCGAACGACTCTTGAGTGACAGTTGCTTTACCAACGCTAGCATTACGTCACCCGGACACTTTTTTGGAAGTGATAGACTTGCGCTGCATTAAATATCTCAATAACGCGATTTACCACAGAGCATCTCGCATTATACTTTGCTACCTGAGACCAGCTTGCCTGCATTTCACCTGTAATAAACCAAGCAAAATGTGCTTGATGTTTGACTGTGTTTGGAAAGTTGTTGACTCGCTAGTTTGTTATAGTATCAAAGTAATCACATTTCAACAGGTTTCGCCGCTAGCATCTTGTTAGCGATTAATAATAATAATAATACATTTTATTTCACAGCGCCTTTCATGTCACTCAAGGACGCTTTACAATTTAAAACAGGAGCAAACAAATAACAAAACAATTAAAATTAAAAGTGCAAGTAAAAACAGCATGGCAACTACAGTGAAAATGCAATCCTGAAAAGGTGGGTTTTGAGAGAGGATTTGAACTGAGGGAGGGAGTCAATGTTTCGGATGTCAGGTGGGAGTGAGTTCCAGAGTTTGGGAGCAGAGCGGCTGAAAGCTCTGCTCCCCATGGTGGTTAGCCGGGCAGAGGGGACAGTTAGGTGGATGGAAGAGGAGGATCTGAGGGAGCGGGTGGAGGTGGCAGTGTGAAGGAGGTCAGACAGGTAAGGAGGGGCAAGGTTGTGGATGGCTTTAAAAGTATGAAGAAGAATTTTAAAGTTGATACGGAAGTGAATTGGAAGCCAGTGGAGTTGCTGTAGGATGAGGATTGATGTAGGATTGATTAGCAATTCCTTCGTTGTGTTGCTTTAAGAAAGTCCTTAATGTGTTGTGATTATTAGACATATCTGACGGCACCCACGATTACGTTTTCACAAAACAGGGAATTGTTTGCACCACCTTTAACTATAGAGCTCATCGGAGGAATTGCTAATCGCTAACGAGATGCTAGCGGCGAAACCTGTTGCAATCTGCTTACTTACAGGATACCGGCAGGCAGGCGTAGCTAAAAACTACTTCATAGTTAAGGCACAATATTAAGCGACTAAAAAGTAGCTGATGGCTTTCGAACGACTCTTGAGACTCTCTGACTGATAAAGTCAGTTACGTAGTGTCCGGATACTTTTTGGCTAACAGTCAGAGAGCCTCAAATGTCGTTCAGAAGCCATCAGCTACTTTTTAGTCGCTTAATATTGGCTGCCGGTCTCCTGTAAGTAAGCAAGTAGGTTTAGCCGCTAGCATCTCATTAGCGATTAGCAATTCCTCCGTTGTGCGACAATATTAAGCGACTAAAAAGTAGCTGATGGCTTTCGAACGACTCTTGAGACTCTCTGACTGATAGCCAAAAAGTGTCTGGGTTACGTAGTGTCCGTTTAGGCACAATATTAAATGACTAAAAAGTAACTGATGGCTTTCGAACGACTCTCTGACTGATAGCCAAAAGGCGTCCGGGTTACGTAATGCTAGCGTTGGTATAGCAACTGTCACTCAAGAGTCGTTCGAAAGCCATTATGACGTCGCCCGCACCCCTTTTGGCGCCCGGACACCTTTTGCCATGACAGCTCCATGGGCAATTACTTTAAAAGGACACAGATTGCCAAGTCCTATTGGATATAACTCATAGAGGTTCTTGGAAGGATGTTTGAGGGTGAGTGTAGTGGAGGACACAATTGATGCTTTGTTCTGTGCGTCATGATGAATAAGCATTTTAACTAAAGTCAAACTAAAGACATAGGTGGTTGCCTAGGGCGCCCCTCATTTAATTTTTTTGCTGGGCAGAGTTTTTTGCGCCCCCTTTTATATCTCCAACCAATATTTTGACATGAAAAAAAAAATCTAACATAAGGGAAAAATGAGTAAAAAATTGAGAGAGGAAGGGGTACTTGGTGTTGTCAGAACATGCTAGCACATTGAGGGGTAAGGTTTGAGTGTGTGTGTCCAAGCAACGTCGACGAAAGAAACTATGAAGAGGCAAAAGCCATCCGTGGCGCAATTAAAAAAGAAGAGAAATGTGCCAAGAAGAAAGGTAAATCCTTAAATCCTGTTCTTAGCCAAGAATGAATCCCAGATAAGAAAACTTTCATGAATGCTAGAATTGCCCCGGCACTTTAATGAAGTTAAAAAGAAAAGATGTACCTTATCATTGAAAGCCTTCCTACTCCCTGTCACATAGTTCTTTAAGGATTTTACAGAGGCGGGTATATAAAAAATAATATGTCCATTTATTATACATTATACAAAAAAGGCATGATTAAAATATTGAGGGCCATCCAGTCATAAATTACACCAGGGGCGCACAGATGAAGCCAATAGCAACAAATATCTTAATCATTGCATAGCACACCCATTAAGTAGGACAAACATGATGAGGAATACTGGTGAAAATCCAAGTACTGTATTGTCAACTTTAGCGAATGGATTGTATGTAATGTTGCTCGTTAGCTAATGCTAGCTAGCCAGTGACGTGTGACGTTCCTTGTTATTGCCATTCAGACGAAAACTGTCATCAGGCTATCGTTAGCAAAACATAGCGAAGTTCAGCTGTACCGCAATTTGCATTTTCATCATGAAATTGAAATTTGAGTCATTATAACAACGTTAGTTTTGGTGTAGCGAGCTAGCCAGTTTAATTAGACATGATTGAACTAATCAAGAGCTATGCATCTTGAAATAAATAAAGGTGCAGTACTTAACTGTAGAATTGTTAAGAAGTTTGGATTTTGGGGGGGGGGGCAGGAGTGAAGCTTGCCTAGGGCGCCAAATGTGCTAGGGCCGGCCCTGCCTCTCTGCAAAGACCGTCAAGGACAGGACCATTAAGATGGCAGAAAACATCACCAGTCAACAAATTGCGGACATTAATTCAGCTCCAGCATTCTCCATCGCCTGTGATGAGTCAAGTAATGTCAACGATATTGAACAGATAGCGCTGTTATGCAAGTACGTGAACTCTGATGGGCTGCAGTGGAGTTACCTGAAGGCCTAGCCAGGGGTGTGCCTACATTAACTGTAGCCGAGGTGAGGCACGGCTTCAAAAAGATCAACTCTCGCAAGGCACCTGGCCCAGATGGCATATCAGGGGTTGCGCTGACCAGCTAGCAGGGGTCTTCAGTGACATCTTTAACCTATCCCTCAGCCTGTCTGTACTCCCCACCTGCTTCAAAAGGACCACCATCGTCCCTGTGCCAAAGAACACCAAGGCCATCTGCATGAATGACTATCGCCCGGTAGCACTGACCTCTGTCATTATGAAGTGCTTCGAGCGGCTAGTTAAATAATGAATTTGCTCCTCGCTGTCTCCCACCCTGGACCCTATGCAGTTTGCATACCGGTCCAATAGGTCTACAGACGATGCCATCGCCCTGACTATGCACACCGCCCTCTCCCACCTGGACAAAGGGAATACACATGTGAGAATGCTGTTCATTGACTATAGTTCCGCATTCAACACCATCATCCCCTCTAGACTCGTCTCCAAGCTCGTAGATCTGATACTAAGCACCTCCCTATGCAGGTGGATTTTCGACTTCCTGACGGGGAGGCCACAGGTGGGGAGAATCGATGACCGCACATCATCCACAGTGATCACCAACACAGGCACCTCCAAGGGCTGTGCGCTCAGCCCCCTCCTGTTCTCCTTGTTCGCACAGTTCAAATCGCACCCCTACACATCAACAGACCCGAAGTGGAAAAGGTCAGCTGCTTCAGGTTCCTCAGGGTGAACATCAGCAGTGATCTCACCTGGTCTGCTCACACGGACAAGGTGGTGAAAGCAGCCCGGAAACGCCTCTTCTTCCTGAGGAGACTGAAGAAGTTTGGTATGGAATCAGTCATCCTCACTAACTTTTACAGATGTACTATAGAGAGCATCCTGACTGGTTGCATCACAGTGTGGTACGGGAGCTGCACAGCCAAGGACCGCAATGTCCTACGCAGTGTGGTCAGGTCTGCGGAGTTCATCATCGGCAGGGAGCTCCCAGGCCTGCAGGACATCTTCCACACACGATGCATCAGAAAAGCCGGCAGGATCCTTAAAGACTGCTACCATCCATCCTTTACTTTTTTCCCGTTGCCTTCTGGCAGGTGCTACCGAAGTATTCAGTCTCGCACCCGTAGATTGGAGAGCAGTTTCTTTCCAAGGGCCATCAGGTTTTTAAATGGACGGTGATACAGTCTCGCCACTTCACATGTTACAGTTTCATCTACTGTTTGCACTATCAGTAATATTGCACTACCTGATACCAGGCACACTTGATTTGTCTTTAGGTTAGTATAGGTATATTAGGTTAGTATAGGTTACTATATGTGTATTATATGTTTAGCAGATTGTATTGTATATTTATTTTGTATATTTAGTAGATTTATTATATGTTTATCATATGTGTAATTTATGTTCATATTCTATGTTATGTTATTTTATGTTATGCTATGGTAGGTTGTTGTGCGGTGTCTTGTCTTAAGAATTTCAGTGCTCAGTCTGACTCTGTGTTGTTCTGGCATCTGAAAATAAAATACTTGAACTTGAACACTTATAAGAGCATGTAGCAGTTAAAGCAACATTATGCAGCAATTTGCTCTTTTTGATGTACGTTTTCATGGTACCTAATTTTGGTATCATCTTCAAATGCATTTTTTATATTATACGGTCATGTTAACGACAGATGAACATGCCTGTCATCAGAATCAGAATCAGAATCAGAATTCTTTTAATGGCCAAGTATATTTACATATACAGGAAATTATCAGGAAATTATCTTTTATTCCCACTAGACGTTCAGGCTATGTATATGTGGTTCTCGAGTCCAAGATGGCACACCCCACGAAAGTGTAAGAAAAGCTTTCACAACGCTGCTAACTACATCTCCAAGTCTATGTGCAGTTAAATCACAGGGCTGTTGTGCACATCATTGTAATAATGTGTGTTGTCTCTCAATACTATCCAATATCCGAGGCAATGATAATACCAATAACAGTTCACACATACTGTAGGTCAATATCCATTGTTGGTTGACTCACCCGTTGCAGCTCCGCCAGTGAGCGCCACATCCGGGCGATGAGCTTGTTAAAGCGCTCCAGCTCCTGCAGCAGCACCACCGTAGTAGGAGACACCTCCAGGCCATACTTTTTGCGTGTCACATCCATGTCGAACACTGAAGGCAGCTTGCTTTGAATGTCCCGTGCCACCTGGCCAATGTACTCGTCACGACTAATGCCTCCACCAGAATCACCTTCATACAGAGCAGAAAGGGGAGTCAATGTGGGGTTCACTTGACATGCTCCTGTTAGATAGCAGATTTAGGAAAAAACATTTCCCCACAACTTCCCTTAATGCAAAATATAGAAGTTAGGTCACACATCAGTAATCAAGCGACCCTTTCAACTCCAACTTTTTTTGGAAACTTAAAAATGCCACATTTTCTGTGGAAACATATATTCTTATTCATTATGTAAGTTGCAAAATGTATAAAAATATAGTTACACTCTAAAAAGGATTTAAAATAATGATGGCCACTTATTTTGATTTCTACAATTGTTTTTTTTCATCAAAAGAATTCCCCATTTGCAGCACTTATACCACTAATATATAACACTTATTTTCCAGATACAAAAGCCATATAATGTGAAGTGCAAACATGTTCCAAAGCCCACACATACACATGTACTACAGAGACACAGCTAAATATCACAGAGAATAATAGGCAAGATTAAAGAGGTATGTCTTAAGATCTTGCTTAAAGGTTTCCAAAGTTTCAGCCATTCTTAGGTCCCCTGGCAGAGTATTCCAAAGGCTGCATGCATGTAGTTACCATAAAACCTTTCATGAGGTTTGTTGTTTGTTTGTTGCTTTTCACACTGACGCTGTTATACTTCTCAAAGCATTTCTTTAACCATTACCACAGCTTTACTGTATTAGAACTGGCTAAAAAGTTATTAATAAAGAAATAAAACACACTATAGAGCACTCTTATTTACTATTGCTTAATTGCTTAATAGCTGCATATCACATCAATTATAATTAGTCTCTCTCTAATGATATATTGCAAAAATATACAGTATAGCTCTGTCCAGCTTTATATGGACATACAGCATATTCAATGCTTTGGATCTCCTTAGAAACACTTTGTTATACATCAAATGTACCAGTTTGGGGCTGCAGTTCTATCAGGTGAGTCCACATATCTCGCGCAGCCTGGGAATAGTACCCAATCTCTGCATTCGAATGAAGTCCAAACACTTCAGGGGTGTTTGCCAGAGGTAGAATCTCAATCTCTCCTGAAAAGGACACATTACAATGAGCATTACTAAACAAATATATAGTACACACATATCACACACTGTGAAAAACTGTTTATGCAAAACACAAAAACATATTTTTTACCATTATACATAGAATGGCTTACTTTATTCTTCTAAGATTTGTTCTACATACCAACATAGTTATCCTTTGGTCCATCTTCAGGTATCTTATAGTCCACGTTCTTATTGTGGAAAAAATGGAAGGGCTGAAACTTGTCAAAGATGAAATCTCCCAGATATTCATCCATGTAGACTGAAAGAATCCTGCGGTCAAAGCTGTCGATACACCTTCCTCCATACATTACCTAAAGGAGCAGCGCATACATCAAACATTTGAAATTAGTTTGAAAGTTACAGTTTATTTATCCTGAATCTCACTAAACTCAGAGGGCAAGGCTGCCATAAACTGACCTCTCCTATAAGATATTTAAGGCTTCCCCATGGAATCCTGGTGTCTCCTTGGATATGGGCTTTTGTCAGGTATGTGTTAAGGATCTCCATGCACACCTGAGGAGAAAGGAATATGAACATGAGTATGAATGAGGTTGAGCTAAGGAGAAAGGAATAAGAACATGAGTATGAATGAGGTTGAGGTTGAGGTTATTATGACATGTCACATGTGTGAGCAAAACGGAATTCCCTCACCAGGAAGTCAGACTCATTGAAGTCATAGGGCACGTTCCAGCCAATCTTTCCATACTTGCGGCGTTCCTGCACAACAGCATGGAAAAAGGACAGCACATACACCAGGCTCCGGAATGCTGGATGTTCACAACTTTGCAGAGTTTCGTAAGAGATCTTAAAGAAGGTGGCACGCATGTTCAGCTTCAGACCATTGGGTGGCTCGGTCACAACCTTCAGAAATGAAAATACAACCACACTTTGATCACAACCACTACAGAAATACTGCCTTGCTACTAACTTCCTGTTAAACCACGGATCAAAAATACATTTCCAACCATTAAACTGTTTACTGCCAGCTTGGGCGGGATCAAAAGTATCTCAGATCAGAGAAATGGTCTCAGCACCAGTAGATACACTCTGAGTTTTAGAAAATAACTTGGGAACACAACCCCTGTGATGGGGTTACAGGTGTTACACTGGTGAGACGGTGAGATGTTTGAACCACTGGCATAGCCATGGGGGCCTCCCAAAGAGAAGGTTCTAGATGGCCCAAGAGGTTCTAGATGGCGCAAGAGGTTCTAGATGGCCCAAGAGGTTCTAGATGGCACAAGAGGTTCTAGATGGCGCAAGAGGTTCTAGATGGCGCAAGAGGTTCTAGATGGCGCACAGCGCAAGTTGACATGTGAATCAAGCCTGCATCGTGTGACAATTAGTAAACAATGCAAGCCCAGGGGGGCACTGTGGCGCGAGCCAATAACCCGGGCTACAATGCCCGCGGGGACACAGGTTCGATTCCGGCCTGCTGTCATTTCCCGATCCTCTCCCCACTTCTTCACTCCTCCTCACTTCCTGTCCAAAATACTTCACTGTCCTATCCAAATAAAGGCTAAAAAGCCCATAAATAAATCTTTAAAAAGTATCAAAATGAAACAGAGGTCACTGTTAACTTCACATGGTTTCAAAAAACCTAATTTGATGACCGTACAGATACAACGTAAAAGAGTCCCTTCATATTCATATATTTACTATACACATCCCACTGCTTAGCTCCTCTGTGGAGGATCGAATCTAGAAGCAGAGCAACCATGCTCACAAGAAGACTAAACAGTCTCACGTTGCTGGTGTTTGAAAGGGAACTTACACAGACTTTGGAGTTTAATGAATAGGCTGTGTCCCAATAAAGTTTCATGTCAGCATAATTAGGGGAAATGTTGTGTAAAGGCCAATAAGCCATTCCTAATTCAGCAGATTCAGTTCTACTCTTGCCTACCTGCTGTCTATTGGAGACCTGTTTTGGGTTAATTTGATAATCCTAGGTAAAGAATACTCTGCTGTGCCATTTAAAATAACCATTAAATGAATGGATTGTATAATGATGGTTATGAAGAGCAATATTATGGCTATGGCTATGATGGATAGTACTAGTTTCGTGGAGGTGCATATTAGTCTAGCAACACCATAGTGTCTGCTTTACAAAGGTGCAGTTTAGCGTCATTAGCCGACTGTGTGTTGTAGAAAAAATAGATATGTGGCACACTCAGTTTTTCTGAGCCACCCTCAGTCTTTTTCTGGATACGCTAGTAGTTTGAACAAAGAATGTGCAGAAACAGAAAACAAGAAAAATGAAATAGAATAACTATACAAAGGGAGGGGAACGCATAATCCATAAAGCTATGTTTATGTTCTTCAAAAGGCAATGCTTGCTTTTACAAGACAAAAAGCCTATCTCTCTCTCTGACAGTATGTGACAGGCCCAAGATATTCCTTTTCGGCTCCACAGACATCCCCAGTCTGTGACTGAGTGAAGGCACAGGCACAGTGTTCATTCAACACATCACAGAGACTGAGGGAAATGATCAGTCTCTGGAACTCCAGAAGGGTTGGAAGTCCAGTTCTTTGCTCCAGCGACACAAAGAGCCTTATTAATAAAGCAAAACCCTGAATTATGGAACATAGGTGTACCCCCCTCTGGTGTCTTCCCTGTGTTATCATTTACTAAAACCAGCACTAGGCCACATATAAGAATGCATACAATTATACAAGGGAAATCACACCACAGATGCCTGGCTCCTAAAAATATACAAATGCAACATTTGCCTTCATTGGCCTTGGGCCCTAATAATAATACAATAATGAGGTCCAGGTTACTACAAGCTCTATTTTGATCTCTATTGACCTAAAGGAGATGTGGAAGGCTGTAATGAGATCATACAATAGTATACATGTTTCTATACGAGAATATGTTTAACCTTAAGGGACTTCTGCAAAATCCCAATGGGGAAATCCTTGATTGGGTCAGTGGTAAGCCAGAGCCGAAAATCAGGATGGGGTTTAGTGATCCTCTCCAGACCTTTCTCCAGATCCTTAAGCCACTTCACCATCAGGTGGCAATTCTGCAGCATAAGCCAATGGCCACGTGATACAGCTGTCTCCAGCAACTGCAGCGCCATCTAGAGGGCAGACAAAACATTGAAAGTCAACATACATGTCCATACGAGCAGCTGCTCTGTAAACTGTGAATAACTTAAAATAATGTATAGGTATACAGTACCTTCTCTTGGCCCTGTCCCATGGCAAGGAACTTGAGCCTACTGCCCCCAAAACCTGATCGCTCAGCCAGCTTCATCAGATCACTGGCTGGCTCCGACCCTGGGCTGAGAATAAAGACTATGGGCGAGTTTGGAGAGCTCTGTTCATATATAGCCTCAAAACTGATTACAGGGGGCTGCACATACCTGGTTGGAAAGACAGAGAGGAATATTGATGGTGTGAATATCTGTATCCTTACGTGCATGCATGCACTATGTGTATTATCTGATTGTTTGCTTGATTTTGTACAGTTTTGTGTATGTTCACTCTTACTTTTCTCCCATAGCAACAGTGACATAGTCACTAACTGCACGGTAGACGCGGTCTATACGAAAGCAGCGTAGAAGAAGCAGCTTCTGGAAGGGTGCCAGGGTATCCTTGTAACTCATTGGGTAGGGGGCCTGCTCCAGGATATCCAAATCACACCACTGTGGCAGAAGAAAAGCAGGAAGCTAAGGCATGAGAGACAATTTCATTAGGTGCTGTAAAAGTCCACTATGTAACCTTGATACCAATAAATGACCCCTCAAAAGAAGTAGAGAAAACTATGTGGTTATCATTCCCCTTATTCAGCTTGCATCCATGTTGAAAACCAAAACGAGGCTAGGGGATATGATCCTAAACTGGAAGTTCCCCTGAACAGTAGGGTGACCAGACGTCCTCTTTTGCCCGGACATGTCCTCTTTTCGAGACCTAAAAAATGCGTCCGGCAGGGATTCCAAAAACGTCCAGGACTTTGCCTCGTCGGATATTTGTGTTTCTCTGGGTCTTTCACAAACAACTGTTTACACTCTTACAAGGTTTGGAAGGGGGTATCTCCCTTACGTTCCACCTTCTTGCGCAAGCTCTGACTGTAGAGAGAACTGTCATTGGTCGACCGCCCTCTCAGTGATGCACGATAATTATCCTCCAAATACGATTATTTTGAGCATTTGGTACGATACGCCATTTCCAATCTGGCAACACTGAGCACCTTGCAGCTTCCAGTAGTTGCATTGTTGACAAAAGCACATGACATCTGCATGCCAAAACTTCGTCGCGGGGGAGGGGGCTGGGTCCTCTGCATGTGAAATAGATGTTAAAACTTCGTCGCGGGGGAGGGGGCAGGGTCATCTGTATGCCCCCCGCGCCAGATCCAGTATACACTACCCCGCCCCCCCCCCTCTGCGACAAAGTGTCCTCTTTTTTTACAAACTCAAATCTGGTCACCCTACCCAACAGTGACAGAGTGGGAGGAACAGGCATCAGTCATCATGGCAGTGCCTGTGTGGACAACAAACCGTTGCTCTCTACAAGAACTCACAATGCAAGAAGTTGAAAAATGGGTGCAAGATTTCCCGGGCTGAAAGGCTAGTAACTGGATCGAGGAATATGTGCACGACGTGGAAGGAAAGCCATGGATGGTGACCGCCTTTGCTGGGTTCAACATTTGAAAGTTAGCTTGTTGACTAGCTAATAAACTGTAACTGGAAGCTAACCTTTAATCAGGGTTCCCACAGATATGGAAATCCTGAAAAAGTCATGGAAATATACAATTTACAAATCACAAATTTCCAGGCCTGGCAAACTCAAGATGGTTGGTGCTTGTGAAGATGACTCATGCGAGTGTGGTGCTCAGCATACTATCCCGCACTTCCTTCAGGAGTGCCCGATCTTCAAGCCACCCACTGGGCTAGACGCTCTCCTTGCTCTTGACCACGCTACCACTAAGTGGCTGGGGGATGCAGACATCCCAGTCTGAATCGTGAAAGATGAAATGATATGAACAGCGACAAGTGAAAATGGGTGGGAACCAGTGACATCTCTGACATGGAAAGCGTTGTGGAGCACAATAAACTCTGTGTGGGCAGCATCCGACTCGTTATTGACACTACACACAAACCTACTTGCTCAGTGGATCTAAACACAAAACGCACCTCATCAGTGAAATCACAAATGCACACATTAACATAACAAGGCACAAGAGTTATCAAGCAGTATACAATCATTGTGGTCTGCAACTGTAATAACACATCCGATCCAAATCAATATTTCAGGGCAGGGAAACCCATGGCTTTCTGAGCCTTAACCTACAGCCAAAATAACACGCCTTGTAATAATACAACTCATAATGCCACTTGTAATAACGCATCTTTCATCTGGGAAAACTTGTCAATAACTTTTCTGTCACCAATCCAGGAATGCATTTGCAATTGAAAGCATAGCAAGCCTAGTAAAATGTCTTGATCCTTTTCAACGTTTAAAAGTTTCTCTCTGACTCAGCAGTGGTCAATGGCGTGGTGATTATAATTTGTAGCAGTGACACTAGCAGCGCCATGTTTTTCTCTTGAACCACTCTAGATTGAAGGACAGTTTTTGGTCCTTTCCAGACTGAATGATGTCTTTGGGTAAACAATGGAAGGTTGGACCTCTATAAGATCTCTTTCCTTTGGAAGATGTACATTTGGAAACGCCGTGGTGAGGCGCCATTGCTAGTATCCAGTTGTCCAAAGTAGCTTTCGTACCGCTTAGCCTTGTGTTGGTTGAAGATGGTGACATAGGTGAATAATCACTTTTATGTACGGTAAAGTATATGATTTTGTCAGTCACTTAGAATAAAAGTTTCTGCTAAATAATCATGGCAATGGTGATCACTTTCAATTTCAATCATGACTTCACCATCAATCTGCACACACACACACACACACACACACACACACACACATGCACATGGCATTACTTACAGCTTTCCACTCAGAGAGATTTTTCTCGATGTCATCCAATAAGCTGCCAAACGTAGGAAAAACCTCAGCCAGTCTCACAAGATCTTCCCAGCCTTGATCAGGCAACCACACACATGGCTTCTTCCGCTTGCTCTTCTCCAGAGAGAGGTTACCTGAACAGGGACCCATCAACACTTTTCTTTTAGCTTCACGTTCAAGGCTTGTAATAACATCGGTAATAATAGATTTGTCATCCTGGCAGCCATTAGGCTAACGTGTTTCCTGATATGACATTGTAATAAGAACACTGACCTTTAAGGAAGAACTCCAACTCCTCTTGTGGAGCCCTATCCTCTGCTTGCTCAATCTTGATGGTCATGTTGAAGGAGAAGAGTAGCTTGTGCCTCTCAAACAGACCTGACAAGATTAGATACATATATAGTTGGACAGTGAGTTCAAATGTAAGTATGGGAAAGCTTGAGGTATAATTCTTTACCTAATATTCAATAAGAAGAAAATACTATTCAACTTCCAATGGAGACTCTGGTTTCCATGCTTTGACGCCTGAATACACTGTGTGCTTATTGCAGAGCAGGTGATAATTGGGTGTCTATTTCAAATGTAAAGAACTACTTCACCCAACTACTTCATGAACTAGACTCTCCAGAATGGAATTGAGACATTCATGCATTAGTAAGCCTCATGGTTTCAGTTGCCAAACCCCTGCCTGTGGAATACCCGACTCTATTGATCCCTGTGTGTGAAGACAGCAAACCCTCCATGTAGAGTTGTTGAATACCCGACTCTATTGATCCCTGTGTGTGAAGACATCAAACACTCAACATGTAGAGTTGTTGTGCTCAGACACCAAACACTCCATGTAGAGTTGTTGTGCTCAGACACCCCTCCATTCCCTCCAGTAACAGCTCCATACTTTGTTGTAGACTGAAACAACGACTGAATTAGCCACCTTACCTGCTCAATATGTGATGGCAATACACGCCACCTAAGGGGTAACTAGCCTGCTGCCTAGCTAAATAACCTTTATTACACATCGTTTATGAAAGACCAAGTACAAACTCCTTCATTTTTGGATGCTTTATAACACTTGATTTCAACTCTCTCAAATGTATTTTTCTTTCTTAATATCTTGCCTGTGTCTTTAATTTCCTTCACTCTCCTTCACTTTCAATCAATCCATCCATCTATGTCTCCATTTACTTATTTTGATCTATCTTATTAGCTCCATGAACTTTCAAATCTCTTTCTTAATTTCTTTGTGTCCAAACTCTGTATAACCCTTTCCCTCCCTCTCTATGTCTTTTTACATCTTTTTATTTCTTTCTACATTTCCCCCCCCTCCCCCCCACACACACAACACGCCACGCATCAGATGTGAGTGCATCAGATGTGAGTGCATTGTCTGATGGCAAAATGTCACAGGTCTCTGGAGATGCCAGGGCCCATGGTTGGCGCTTGAGGCTATGTTTTTGTACTCTGCAGCACAACACAAATGGAATAGTTACCCCCAGTTACCCCCAACCCAGACTAACCTGTACATCCATAATTGTAGACGTTGTATGTAAGGGTATCCATGATGTTCTTCAACCTCCTGGGCAATACTGAATCAGGCAATGACTTGCGTAGTGAAAAATCGAACACCTCCAAGAAAGAGGCAAGTGAGTACTGGTACATGCTGTTAACCAAAGCCATCTCAGCCAACACAAAGAAAAGAATTGCACCACGTTTGGCTGCTGGCCGGTATCCATCTCGGAACTTGTCAATATCAATAGATGTCTTCGCTGCCAACCTCAACTTCTCAAACACCTAAAGTTGTTTGGAAACATAAAAGAGATATCTGACTACACATTCAGCTTAAGATCAACAACGACAAATTATTACTAAATGGGTCATTCCATGCATCGCTTGATCCTCTCAAATGTTCCTTATTCGCAGTTTTTATGTGCCCAAACATCTCAAAGGAAGGTCTGCGAAATCAGACCTCCAAATGTCAAGTATCTCTATGAGAATTTGAACATTTGAACACTTGTAGTACCCCCTTTTTCACATTTCTGAACTAAAGAGGAAGGTGTACTCTAATGCATGCAACAGTAAAATGGGAGACAGGTTGAGTTAGCTAATCTAACAACAGAAATAATTTACCTAACAATACTGTGGGGTGCAAATTCCAAAATAATGATGGGTGCAGTTCTCAATAATTTTATTACATTTCTGAAAACAATTTTAATTTTAGGCCTTATTGTCAGAGACCATAAAGTGGAGAAGAAGGCACATCTAGCAAGATTATCGTTATTCTTCTTTTGTTGCTTAAGACCTGTACTTAAAACGACAACTCTATATCTGGGTCGTAATTTGCTTACAACATACCTCACTGCAAAGAATCTATACCCACATGGCTAATAAAACAGTACTGTTTAAGCCTTTTGAAAGATAGCTGAATGTCAAAATGTACACAAGTGGAGGATGTGACAATTGTTGCTCCATTCCACATGGCACAATCCCAGTGCAGCAAAACTGAAGAACAGCATTGAAATGAATCTGCTGTGTCTTGACCTTTTTTGAATGATTACTAGGAATTCTAATTTCTGCAGTGCCAGTGCCAGTGTTATCCACTCACCTCAGTGGCCTTGGACTTGGTCTCTTCCAATGTGTGGACAAGTTCCACATTATCCAGCATGTTTCCAGTGGAGGTAGAGAGTTCTCTGAGCAGCGAATCCTCCAGATCCTTCAGAAGGCGTTTGTTCTGACTAGTCTCCTGAATCAAGCGCTCCCGCTGCTCCTCCAGCTCCTTCCGCTCAAAGCCAACAATCACACTAAGTAGTTGGTCTTCCAGACCTTTAAGTGTAACTGGAAGAGAGATGATCACACTCATCATTAGAAATCTACAACTGTTAACAAAAATACTTGATGGTTTTATTTATTTATTGACTGATTGGTTTTATTTATATCACACAACTGTATGAGCAGGATAGACATAAAATGTCTATGGACAGTGTAATGGATGGAAATCTCTAAATAGCATTGGCATAGATATGACAGACCTGGTTTTTCTTACCTGTATAATTTATGACCATGGCTTTGCCAAACACAGCGGGGGAGTACTTGGGGTTGGACAGTTTGGTGTTAAGGTAGAGCTTAAAGTTGGGGTCATAGTCCACTTCTTTGTCACCTAGGATAATCATCTGACGTCCCTCTGCCCCTTTGACATTCTTCTCCAGGACATTGTCTATGACAGGGTCAATGTACTCATCAACATCTTGGAAGAGGAAGGGGAAGCCATACTTAATGGCCATCTCAAGTTGTTTCAGAAAGTCTGGGTCATTGAATGAAGAAATCTGGAAGACCAAGTGAAATGGAACAGCTTTATTCAGCCTGCCAAAGCCATGAGTGTTAGCCAAATAGTAACACTAACATACTAGTTTGGGGGAAATGAGATCAAGCCATAGAAATGTTGCCAAGCTCTCCTATTCTAAGGACAATGGAACATAATGGAGTGTGGAACTTCATGAACTACAACTACGGATTAACTGAGCAAATACATGGAAATACCACTTCTAGGAGATTAGCATGTTTTGTATGATAATGTTATCTGAAAGATATTGCAAGTGATAATTATGGTAATTGTATTTGGTAAAGATTTTTGTGGTCTTTAAAAGTTTCCTTAATATACCAAATCTGTCACTAGAGAGGATAGCAAAAGGTTGGTCATTCCACTACAAAGATATCACAAATGGAAAGAGTCTCAATTGCAATCTTTTGCTGCGGAGAGAAGGCAAAGACAACCGGCATTCATCAGTGGAAAAAAAGTGGTCCATAGATCTGAATGATACATTTAAAATAGGTACCTGCCAATTAAGGGGCTTTCCTATAGGCGTATATAGAGTGAGAGATTTGAATGGAATTCTAGCAGGTCCAGAGATAACCAGGTAATGACACTGTGCCCTAAGCCTTGGCATTTCACCGTTGGGACATTGAACCTCTTTTAAAATCTCGATGCAGCTTGCAGCCAAACATAAACAATAGCCCATCATTAACCCTTTGGGAAACGATATTCCTCTGGAGGAATAAAACTAAAATCTTGCACATTTCAGTCTCTGAGTCGGGAAGCAGCTGCTAACGATCCACCCAGTAGCAAATGAGGGCGATTCACATGATAAGGGCACGGCAGGTAGAAAAGAGGATCATTGGGAGTAAGTTATATTCGCTTGACTAGCTCTTGTAATGAATGCTGTTGATTAACTTACTTTGTGTTAAGTAATAATACTGATTATTAACTTTGTGTTAAGTAATAATACTGATTATTAACATCTATTTGACTTAAACATGTACAGAGAACTGGTTTGGTTCCACCATAGATTATAGTAGTTTTGTTCAATTCAAATAGCAATAACAACCACACAAAATGTGAGCAAGTCAGAGTCACGTGCCTTGAGGTTGTTCTTCTCCTCCTTCTTCTTGATCCAGTTGAGGGCCTGCTGCTGGGGGTCGATGCACATGGGGAAGCGGCTCGCTCTTGTGGTGAGAATTCCATTCTGCACCGACAACTCATCAGGAGGTAGGCCCTCGGAGCCCCATCTGAAACAAACACAGTGGATGGATGAAAATAACAACACGCAAATTAAAACAAATGATTCATTTGTGATTTATTGCAATATTGCACTACTTTCCTTGTGAACATCAACACTGACACAACCAATGCACACTGGAATATCTGTATAATATCTGTATACACCCCACTCCCTGTGAACATGTTCTCCCTATGTGTATTGTTTTTCTACTGTGATTCTACTGTGATTTGTGTATGTATGTTTGTGAGTTAAGTTAAGTGTATAAGCTACTGGATGACCTAAATTTCCCTCAGGATTAATAAAGTATCCATCTATCTATCTATCTATCTATCTATCTATTGCTCTTTCCCCCATCAATTGAATGTCATTTTAGTAGAGCATATCAGTTTACTATGTCTGTGACGCTCAGTGATGATGATTCTAAATGACGACTCACCTACTAATCTCCACTTCATCTGTGAGCAGACTCTCAACTCTGAAGGGCTGGCTGAGAGGGATCTTTCTCTCAAGTACGTCTATTTGCCACACGTCATACACCATCTCACTCCTGAAGTCCCAGCTGAACGCTCCCTCGTAGCTCAAGAAGGCTGCACTTATCAAACAATCACCCAGGAGACGAATGCGACGCACTTTCAGTTCCTCCAGGTCGTCTGTCCAGCTGCTCATAGGAACACAAACAACAGATCATCTGGAGAACTCAGCAACAAACAGTATCAATAATCTGATAAATGCACACACCTGTATAGTCATGTGTTACGTCATATTCATGGGATCACTCAACTGCATTATATGCATGTAATTTAACCAAAGTTACTTAAGTGTGTGGGTATATGGGTGTAGTGTGTTTGTCCAGTTTAGTTTAATATAATTCAAATTGATGTAACAATATGTATACAGTAAATGAGAAAATTACTGAAAGTAACAGTAAAATAACAAAAACAAAACCCTCAATGATTCAAAATAAATAGATAGAAGATGTTGCTTGAACAGGGCTATATCATTTCCAAAACAGCAGCAAGAAGGTGGATTTCTTTTTCTTTAAAAGGATTGAGAAAGGGATTGCATATTTAAAATGTCCTCATGGAGCCCCCTTCATGAGTATTTTGCTTTCATTCATTTAAGAAAAGTACAGTACATCTTTAATCCTTTCCACTTAAGTTCAGTATGCTTCAAAATAAACATCTTGCAAGGAGTGGAGCAAACAGCTTCTGGCTCCGATGGTATGACAGGGTCTCCAAAGAGAGCTATGAATGAGCACAAGTCAATGGATTTGTTCATCCAATCAGATTGCAGGCTATGTAAGCCTGATTACCCATCAGCTGCAGAGTAGACACATTGACCAGGTAAACCCCAGTATCACCACAGTAAAAAGGTACTTCGTTCCACAGTCCAAAATTTACACTGATGTGACATCAAAAAATAAAACCGATCTTGATCTAGTTAGAGCAAAAAATAATGACATTTTCCTCTAGATCAGTGGTTCTCAAAGGGGGGGGCGCGATGTCACAGACAGAGATAAAAAAAAAAGTCGCCGACCTGTCACTGGTTAGTGAAAGCTCCCTCCGTGGTGAAATGCAAGGGGCTGGACTGACACAAACAAATCAAATACACAGTTTACAACAATTAAAACGGAGAGTTAACATTTGAACGCGAGTTACACCTACGCTTCGGTGTAAAAAAGTAACCGCAGGCATGGTAAGCGCTCACCCTCACTGAGATGACACCCTGCAGAGTTTGTGCGATCTCTCTCGTTTCCTCGATCACTCATATATTTATTGCTTTATAAACAGTGGGTTTCCAGGACAATTCTGGCATTCATGAAATGAAGACATCCTCGGATTTAAATAATTATAATAATAAAAAATATGAGAATATTTGTATCATTAACAATTACGTTTATACATTTATTCATACATTTATAGTCATGATTCTATGAGGCATCGTGATGTCCTAAAATAAATAAAAGCACTACACGAACACTGCAAATATAAGTGAATAAATAAATAAGCACTCAACTAAATCGCGTGGATATAGCCATAGTGGAATAGAATGGACACATCTACATTCTGCAACAGTACCTCCACCTCTGCACTGGTGAAGTTAGTTCTGCGTTTACTCGACCGGTGCTCGCTTTCCGCTTTGACATGATTTTGATCAGTCTGAAGTGGCTTTCACGTTACTGTGGAGTCTGTGGATTGTGCACACGTCTCTTCAATTGCATGCCCTTATAAGGAGCTGGCGGGGCATTTATGTATGAAAATGTAGGTGCACGAGAATGCACGTTCAATTTAAGAATCAGTGCACAGCTATGGACACTTTGGTGGTTTAAGAACACATTTCCAGGAGTTCATGAATCCTGCGGAGATCTTTTCTTAGGTTGATCTTTCGAAACACTTAAGAAAATGTTTGAGAATGAGGCCCAGTCTTTTAAAAGACTAGACTATAGATTACCTTCCTGCACTTGCTGTAGGCCTATTCTTAGCAAAGTACTAAGGAGTACTTTGCTGAATATCGCAACTGCGCACAGATCGAGGATGACCTGAGGCTTTGTTTATCAAACATTGGACCAAGAATTGAAGACCTATGCAAGGCAAAGCAGGCTCATGTCTCACATTGACAGACCTGCAAGATTTTTTGAAAAAGAGAGGCCCATAATAATAATAGTAGCCTAATAATAGCAATAATAACACTAATTATTATTATGATAATAATCATAATAATTGGTTGATTATCATTCATTATAATAGTAATAATGTAATGATGGTGATAATAATGATGATGATTATAATAATAAGAAAGCATGCAGGCTCACATAGCTGCTAATAAAAATAGCCTACTAATAGGCATACTACTACTGATAATAATAATAATAACAATACTAATAATAAATAGTAGTAATAGTAATAATAATTGTCTGTATGGGCCTAACAATAACAATAGCCTAACCTTGACCAAAGGTATGACCATAGGCCTATCAATAACAATATGCTATCTATCTATGGTGGGCGGCCCCAACTGCACCTAACCAGCTTTGGAGGGGCCCAGCTTGCAAAAGTTTGAGAGCCCCTGCTCTAGATGATTGCAGGGCCGTTGACAAACATAACAAAGTAACTAGATGGAATAGAGTGGTGTTGGCACTATCCAGGCTTGATGCCTGTATGATTCCTTACAACATAGTAAAGAATCGCAGAAAGAAAAACAAATATGAAAGCCTTTGTTGTGCGACACAGATACTGTGACAATTTGCTATGAATATAACTTTTAGTATGTGAAGCTCTTTGACCAACCGTTCATTCTCTGAGCCCAGGCCAGAGATAAGCTTGTCAGCAGCAATGAGCCTTCTCTCCATCACTTCAGCTTCATCCTGTAATAGCTGCTTCTCACTCATGGCCTCCTCATACTTCTGTCCAAGTGCCCCCAACTCTTTCTGGATAACAGCCAGCTCATTTTGGATCCTCTCCAGTTCACGCTTACTCTGGAAGAAGTTCTTTTCCAACCGTGCCACCTATAGTAAAGAGGGAAGTGTTAGTAATTTACATGACTACAGTATTTTTTTTCAAAAATAAGTAAGTAAGTAAGTCTACTTGGTCTGAATCACGTGGGGTTAAATTGTGAAACTATGAAGCATAATAATGGACTGATGCCCTATTGCTGTGTAAATATTACATGATAAAATGAGACAAATAAAATAATAATACAAATAATCCACTCCCTTATGCCCTGTGTTTACTTCAACTGTTGCAACAAAGACAACGTTAAGTCTCTAACTGTTGCAACAAAGACAACGTTAAGTCTCTAACTTTTGCAACAAAGACAACGTTAAGTCTCTAACTGTTGCAACAAAGACAACGTTAAGTCTCTAACTGTTGCAACAAAGACAACGTTAAGTCTCTAACTTTTCCCAGTTCTGGCTGCTTTGACTTCACTGTCTCCCTCCCTCTCTGTACACAAAGTGCATTCAAGGTGGAAATTGATAGTTTAATGTCCTTCTACCACAAATGTATACATTTGCACTGATTTAGGTTGCCTAGTTCAGTGGTTCTCAACCTTTTTTCAGTGATGTACCCCCTGTGAAATATCTTTTCAGCCAAGTACCCCCTAACCAGCGCAGAGCATTTTTGATTGAAAAAAAGATGTAATACACAGCGCTATGCCATCATTGTCTGATTTATTAAACTGTCAACACTGAATATTGAACATTGTTGCATTGAACTGAGTTTTAGTGAGAAACTTGTGCTTGTGCTTCACTGAGAATCTTTGTCAGTCCTGGTGGCAGGGAGGCAACTGCTGTGATCAAGCTCTTCTCCAGGCACAGTCTGTTTCTCTGCTTTGTTTTGATCACAGTCATTGCAGAGAAGGAGGCCTCACATAAATATGTGGAGGCAAAGGGTAGTAGCTGCTCAAAAGCTTTCTCTCCCAGGTCAGGGTGCTCCTGCTTCACACACACCCAAAACTGTGTGAATGTGGATGTGGCAAACTTCATCTGGAGGCCACGGTCAGATGACACTTCCAGGAGTGTTTCCAAAACCATGGAAGACATTCCTCCAAAATACCTCTTTTTAACGATTTTGTTGCCATTTCGTGATTTCCGCTAAGAAAAAATAGTTCTTCACGCAAATGCGTAGCAACCCACCTTTTGACTTCAAGTTTCAATGACTTTCCGTTACGTTAAATGACCGGACTACTTGCGGAATAATATGAAAGATGTGAATTAGAAGCACAAAACCCGTTGCCAATGACAGCGGTCATAAACTTTTCGCAGCGGTGAATATTAAGAAATTACAGACCTGCGAACGCAGACATTTAACCCACATATGGCCCATATAAATCAACTGAACTTTTTGGAACATTCTGAAGAGCCGTATTATTATTAACTATTTTTGAAGGATTTTTGAATGGATGCTAATTTTAAATATATCTTCAAAAAATCTCACGTACCCCCTGGACTGCCTTCACGTACCCCCAGGGGTACGCGTACCCCCGGTTGAAAAACCACTGGCCTAATTAATGTTTACACTACTGCAAACAGCTTGCTTGAGCATCAATCTGTAGGCTATACAGTACTCAATAATGAAGTGTTATCTTATTAACTGAAAAAGAACTACTTGGCCTATTTCCCAATTGTAACCTCTTTCGAGCACGCAGCAGCACTTGTCATTAGTTTGCTTGCTTGCAGTGGCTGCATTGTTGTTACTGAAGAATGATGGGCGTCTGCCAGTCTGTTGAAAGGGGCAGTGTGGTGTGGTGTGTTGTTGTAGGCCTAATGCAGTGAACGACGGGGACGGGGACTCAACCTTTTCTTTTTCAACCCAAACACTGGGTTGAGGCTGTTGGGTCATTTTGTCGGGTCATTTTAACTTCTTCTGGGTTGTTCTCTGTTACCCAGCCGCTGGGTTAGTGGTTGAAGACAGTGCTGGCTGGATCACTTTAATTCAGTTGTTTCATTATTTGAGCTGTAACAAGTTACTAATTTAGTTGACAGCCAATAGTGCTTAGCCTCAAACAGAACTAACATTAGGCCTAAACTTGTTAAACGCCATATGAGTGTGTCATCCTGATGAAAAGCCTATTTTCAAAGTGGCATGTTAGTCCAAACCAATGACTGTATAAAGAGTTGAGCCTCTATATTCAGTTAATGGTCCAAATCCATCACTAGGATCCCCAAAGATGGACATCAAATTCTTGCTATGGAACAAGAGCTACTCTAGCTATTCCCGGCTAACCTAAATGACTGATGCCCATCTATTTGGTTTGATTAAAAGGTCTAACATTACACCAAAAATGTATGGAACAATTGGTGGAAACCCAGATAGCAAAAAGACACAGGGACGGATCTGTGCCGGATCCACAAAACGGTTTGGCCTGGATCTGCCAACCAGACCCATTCCTTGCACCAAACGCACATTGGTCCAAAAGTGGCATGGATCCACATAATGGATCTGCAGCAGATACGGGCCAGCACTGGTCCAGCTCTATTTCAGTATGGTCCTCCGCGTTTCAAATGCAGCACGGATCCGCTTACCAGATCTCAGCCAACTCTAACGGCTTCATCAGCGGCATTTGAAATAATTTACTATGCTGGCCAAGTCATAACGTTACATTTTCGCAATAGCTCAATTTGTTGGCTAATGTAGCTAGCTAATACCAAGCACGGCTAGTCATAGCCTGCTGTTCCTCTTTTTTAATTATTTTATGGAGGTCTGTGTCTGGGTCAACTGATAGCGTGGAATCTGTCCCTGGTCATAAACCTCCTTATAAAAGGAATCTGTCAGACATGATCAACTTTCCAGAAATCTTGGACCCAGGGCACATGGACAATGGGCCTCATTCTCGAACATTTTCTGAAGTTTCTTCGGTGCAGAGTGCAGAGGTGGAGGTACTGTTGCAGGATGAAGATGTGTCCATTCTATTCCACTATGGCTATATCAACGCGATTGAGTTTAGTGCTTATTTATTTATTCACTTACATTTGCAGTGTTCGTGTAGTCCTTTTATTTATTTTAGGATATCACGATGCCTCGTAGAATCATGACTATAAATGTGAAACGTAATTGTTAATGATACAAATATTCTCGTATTTATTATTATTGTAATTATTTTAATCCGAGGATGTCTGTAGAGTTGATGTGAACGCAATCACCAACAATTTCTCACAAATTCAGCCCTTAACACTTCTAACACGGAGCGGCCAAGTGGGGCATCTTGTGGTTTTGAGGAATCGCATTTGAGAAAACTCTGGCCGATTTACGACTGCTATTTCGCGTTCTGAAAGTCTTCTGAAGTTCAGAACAAATCCCAGATGAGAAAACTTTCATGAATGCCAAATCTTTTCCTAAATCCACCGGAAGTGGAGTTCAGAAGATATTCCTTCTTAAATTATTCTTAACTGCGTTCGAGAATGAGGCCCAATGTCCATAATTATAGGAATACCACAAAATCAAAAAACAATTCTGTAAACCCTAAAGGTTCCCATTTTCCTTATGAGTTATTGCACAGAGTGGCAATGACCTCTGTGGAGAAAAACAGCTGAAGTACTCTTGTGTGAAATCAAGTAAGGTTCTGGGCAAGAAGGAATTTGTGTGGGAATGAATAGCACAGATTCTTATTATTGCTGTTGCGTTTGTACTGAATAGTATATCTGGCTTTGTACTGAGTAGTATATCTGCCTTTGTACTGAATAGTATATCTACTAGTATATCTTCAATGTTTTGTAGTTAGGGGACAAGTATTAAAAACAGGCCTCAGACTCCAGAGGACTAAACTGTTTTAATGACTTTTAATGTTTTACTGTCAATGACTACACTGTAGTAGATGCATGATTTGTAGTTTCTCACCTTCTCTCGTTTTGGTTTGATCTCTCTGGCAACATCACAGTAGCCCATGACAGCCTCCACAAACTTCAGCATCCCTGAACCAGCTCTACTGATTCCCTGCATTTCCTCTAAGGTGGTGTTCAGATGTTTCAAGAAGCCTGGTGGAAAATATGAACAAAACGAGGGGAAAAAAACATGGTAGATTTGCCTACATACCTGTAGAAAAGCGTGTTGAAAAGCTACATTTACCCAAACTGACACTCAACATGTACACCAGTGTTCAAAAATGTAATTTCCCTACAATGTTTCATATTTCTGACTGATATGAAGGCATGACATTACATATGTGTTTACATAACGACATCTGAAATGTCCCAGTATATGAAAAAAACTCAGGAAACTCAACTATTCTGAGTGTATCTCACCTCGAACAGTCTTGACTTGGCTAACACTGATAGAGTCACAATCCATCTCCATCAGAGTGCGCAGGAAGTTGGTCTCAGACATCATCCCCTTAGCCGATTTCCAACTGATCTCCTTGTAACCACGCATAACCAGGATGCACTCACATACCACCTGCACCTGTTTAGGTGGTTTGGCGAAGGATCTGTACATACGCAAAAGAGTGTGAGTGCAAAGCAAGCTGCCATATGAAGATAACAGACCATGATGAAAAGCAACATTAAAGCAACCATTTTTACAAAGTTACAAACATTTAACAACTGTAAGTATAAGTGATTTTAAGCTTTCACCTAGAAAATCTTCAAAATGATAGCAGAGCAAAGTCTATGCATTAATTGGGATGTGATAATACAACACTTTGCCTTGCAAGCAATGTAATAAATCTAAGAGGTAACATACACATACCCTACATCAGTAGGATACAGTTCAGGTTTAGAGTCAGCCAACTCTGCAGGTATCAACTAAATCAACATAATACCTTTTAATATATTTTTTAAATACTTTATTGCTAACTTGTGCAACATCAACGACACATCATTAAGTTACATTTTAAGCCTATATACTAGTGCTGTCAGTTTAACGCGTTATTAACGGCGTTAACGCAAACCCATTTTAACGGCGTACATTTTTTAACGCGATTTTTTTCATTTATTTTTTTAAGATTACCATTCTTTTTGGCCTCGCAAACTGTGTAGTAGGCTAACGTTACGGTTTGAGTGAATGGTGAGCGCGATACGGCGAAATGGATGATAAAAAGCTTCTGAATGGAAAGTTTACTTTTAAAAGTTGTGTTGTGCAAAAGAAGCGAGCTTCACTGTTGTCTGAAAATATCAACAGGCAGCTGGCTGAAAGCAAAGAAGTAGTAGGTTTACCTTTTATTGGTAACCTAACTGTTACGGTTCAATGTTTCTGAAATAAGAGGCCTGACTGCTATGTTCCCAGCAAACTTGAAAAAAAGAAAATATTAGTCCTATGAGTCCTTGTTTACCTGAAATGTGCACTTTATAATTTTATAAAGGTACCGCCCTGTATGGCAATATTGGTTTTCAATAAAATAAAACATTTGCATAAAGCAAGCCAATCAACTTTTCCATGTTGATAAGGGCATTAAAGTAAAAATAAAATGATGGAAAAAAAATAAATAAACAAAGGGACATTTAGAATAGATAAAAATTTGCGATTAATCGCGATTCATTTTGAGTTAACTATGACATAAATGCGATTAATCGCGATTAAATATTTTAATCGGTTGACAGCACTACTATATACAGATGATGAGATATCAAAACCACTGTTATTAAGTGATTACTCCTAGAGTACCTGTGTGAGGATCACTGTATCAATGTCACTTAAGTAATTGACCCACAGAAATGCACCATGGTCCTCTTGATTCCATTGTCATGCATATTGCATGAAAGCAAGATCATCTATTATGTTCTATTTTGGAATCAGGACCCTTCAACCTCATGGAAATAGTGTGGATATGGACTGCATAATTAATTTGGAAGGAGATTAAATAGTGTGGATATGCACTGCACAATTCATTTGGAAGGAGATTAAATAGTGTGGATATGCACTGCACAATTCATTTGGAAGGAGATTAAATATATATTTTTTTCCAAAGTTCTGTTGAACTTTAAAAGGAGCAATGATTATTCCAAACAGTGGAACAGAATCTGCCTCATGACTGACCTGATCTCAGTGACATCAGACTTGTCGAGGCCCTGCAGGGCGATGCGGGCCGCCTCCAGAGCTGGCAGGGCTTCCGCCAGAGAGCTCTCTGCATCCTTCTTCTCCACTGCAATCACCTTGTTCTGCACCTCAATCTCTTTAGCTTTGTCCTCTGCCAGCTTTTTCTTCTCCTCAGCTGCATTGAACAAACAGTTTCTTTGGTTAGGTCTGTAAATTCATCCACACAATTTAGTCTTTCTCTATATGTGCAGTTTTCGGCTATCGATCTTCCTCCATCAGCCACCAGCAGTTACGCCCTATAATTACCATCTGATTCCACTAACCACGCACTACACAGGATATTTACAGTCGCACAATTGTTGTCACTTTTGATTCTATAGAGTCATTTAGCAGATGCTGTTCGATTACAGCATGCCAACTTGCATGCTTGCTGAGAAATAAACCATTATAGGAAAACTGTGTGGCAATACTATGTTCTTTCTTTTTCTTCATACTGACCCACAGTAGTGTTGATGGAGATCTCCTGCAGTAAGATCTCACAGGCCGTGGATTTTTCAGCCAAGACCACTTTCTGCTCAGCGAGTTTGGTATTGAGTTCAGCTAGCTGGACACTAGCCTCCTCAAGTTTATCCAGACCTCCCTCAAGGCGTTTACACTGAGCTGTAGCACACAAACCCACACAAAAGTACATTATTCAGTTCAGAAACTTTCATGACAAACTAGATACTCAAATCTACATGTCTCTTTAACCATCTGAAGTAGGCTGCATTGTTGGAAAAGCTGAGAAAAAGGAATTCTTAAATGTCATGTTCAACCTTTGCCCCACATTATCATGGCACTATTAAAAGCTCGCGAGCATGCCAATTAGTGATTTTTTGCAATATACGTAGTTGGCCACGTCATTCTGTCAAAGCTTTTCTTAGATGTTTGCAGAGTGGTCCATCCTGTACCAGAGAACGACTGTACATAGTGCATAGTCTGGGCAGATGATACCAAAATAGTACCTCAGAAAGGGACAAATTGCTGCACACTGCTGCTTTAAAAGTTTTTCCTTCCAAAAAAAAAACACAGTTTTAAAATGTCCGTATAATAAGTGAGCTGTGCAGGTTTGCACATCTCTCAGTCATTGTAGTGGTAAGACAGAGTAAATATCCATCCCTTCTTTAGTTGTTCTATTAAATATCTAAAGACTTCGTTTTGATTATATAAGCAGTATGTTTTTGCACACATTCCAGCAAAAAAAAATAACAGCTTTTACAGTTACAGGTTATTTTATAGTGAAGTAGTATTTGAAAGTAAAAATACAAATATGAGATGCATACTACTTATTTACTTACTTACTTACTTACTTATACATATACCTGAAATTCAACCAGATGCCTAACAAGTTTAGGAAAAAACTAACAGAAAAACAGATTCCATGGTAAACTCATTGTTTAAACCTCCTTGAACGAAGTCAATAATACCCTCAGTCACACGTCAGTCCAACAATGCCTGATCCTCTTTCAGTTCTTGGAAATTAGCTTCAAAAACTTTCAGTGAGTGTTAGAAGCAAAGCTCTCACCCAGAATGTATTGGTCTTTATCTTCCAGCAAACTGCAGTAGGTGTTGATGAAATCCAGGTAGTTCTTTGGGGTAACATAGTTACTACGGCGAAGCTTCTGGAGGAACTTCAGACTGTGGTCCCCTACAGAGGCGTGCACCATGCACACATGGCCTATGACCGCCTCAGCATGCACCTCTGGAACCATGGGATTCTCACCTAAGGGAGAACATGAGGGGGTCACGATAGGTGCTCTGACACTTTACACTTACAAACATCAATGACATTGTATATCCAGAAACCTTATGAAGGCTTTGACTAACTGTGAATGGTGGATTTGGTGAGAGAGACAACTAATCATTTCCAATTAATGATCTGTTAAAAGGTAGGAATCTGTTTAGGACATACCCAAAAAAGTCTGTGCCACAGCATACAATGCTTGAGGAGGCCAGGGTAGGAACCAGTCAATACCTGTGTTATTCACAAGACCTGAGGCATACCAGAAATACAAGATTACAGACACATTCAATGATGACCAAAACAATGAATACCTCAGATCATCCAAAAAATACAGTTCATACTCTTGTACCTGGGAAATTCCTGCATCGTGTTCTAAGGGTTTCCCCTACTGGGGACATTCCTAAGACAACATGAAGATTGCTGGCACTCTTGTTCACAAAATACTGCCACACACTTTCCTTCGATGGACCAAATCCCATTTTCAAGGCCTCATCACGGATCTGTCCTAAAACAGACTCCTTCTCATCGTCCAAGAACAGTGCCGGAACCATCCCTTAACAGAAAAAGATACAAAATAAATAAGATAAAAGATTTCTTCTAATCAAGGCCATGAAGACTAAAGTTTTTTTTTTTTTTGCATGAAAATGCATCCATGGACATTTAAGCTACAGATGCAAATAATAATACTAATAATCATCATCATCATCATCGTCATCATCTAGATGCAGGAATATATAACATGTATTGAAGGATTTGCGTATCATTTCGAGAATGAAACGTGTCCTCTCCCCTGTCTGTTTCTACGCTGTTAAACCGCGTATTTGAATGTGATGAGAGTAGGAAGCAATCGGGAAAATGTGAAGATGCAGATAGATAATCAACAACTAAAATGCTATTTATGAATGCATTCATTTTCCTTCATTTTGAAAATGTTTAGGCTTTCAAAAGAACTCTTAACAGGTCCTGACTATCCACCACTGGTATGATCCTTTCCCTACATTGCAGAGTATGCATCTTTTACATTTTCCAACATTTTACTTGGGTAGCCCAGACTGGTCTGAAAAAAGACTAGCATGTATGGTTACCTATAGTTGACCCTGAAAATAACCTTTTTGGGGTTTTGTCTGTGTGTGTATTCTTAACCTTTATGAATCTTTAATGAATATGAGGGCAAACTGATCACAGTGCTTTACATTCCAAATGGACAAATGGAAATGACATCTTCACAGGTACCTTTGTAATATGTATGAAACTCAGTCAAAGTGCTTTCACAAAGAAGGACGAGACAACTCTAGACTCATTTGAGCTGGTGCTAATGGTCATAAGCACCTGAGGTCAGCATGTTGTTCAAGAGCTCCAGGAAACCCTCCTCAGCCACATGAGCATCAGTAAAGAGGAAAACCGTTTTCTTGTTCTCAATCCCCAGCTTCAGGTAGAGAGTCTTTAGATCGTCACGGAAGGTGGCCTCAGAGTAACCTCTGCTCAGCACAATCTCAAATACCTTCGAAAACAGAACAAAACAATACAAGCAATACTCTCAAAACTGGATTAGCAATCAGGTTACACGGAACAAAGAAAGAATTATTTGACTGATTAAGCTTTCACCTAATATATGGGTGCATTATGGTACATTACCTCACATCCTGCAGTAAAGGCAGCCAGTTTGGTAAGCGACTGCTTGCCTGATCCACCCACCCCAACCAAAAGGGCATGTCCGCGGTCCATACGGATAATGCGATGGATTCGGGTCAGGTGCTCCAATGCATCGTCAAACAAAACCAAATTCATTCGGGTCTTGAATTCATTATATTCCTCAAGAATCTCCTGCAGCAAACAAAGTTACATGTATCAAGTAAGTGGTAAAGAGGTGGTGTTTCCTTTCCTATCATTTCTTTTCTGAATTTGCATTACCTGGAACAAGGCTTTAGAAGCATCATAATCCTGTATGTCCTCATAGACACGAGGTTCAGCCTCGTTTAGGGCTGCCCTGTAATCACCAAACAGGATGGGGTCTCTCATGGCTGACTCCAGGTCTGCTGAGAAGTGTTCTTCTATGAGGGTCTTTACACGTCCCTGAACCTGCACAGAAAAAAATCACTGCACCTTCAAACCTAACTGCATTTGATGACCAAACTCGGCACTGAAAATCCTTTGCTATGGAGAGTGACTCACGCTGGTTTTATCAGTTGTGTTGATGAGTCTGTCATGGAACACTCTGAGACATTCATTTCTCCACACACGAACAAACTGGGTGACTGTAAGAAACCTACAAAAAGGCAGTCATTTATAAATGTTCATAGAAAAAAACTACTCAATATTAATGATCAACTGTGATTTCAATTATTAAAAAGATTATTTGCAAAATGACTTAAACGTGGAAGTGCAGCTCAAAGTATTCCACACCTCTCAGCGTTGGTCAGGGTCAAACCACTGTAGACCCGAGAGAGGTCTCTTAGGTTGAAGATGTAATGAAACTTGGAGGGTGTGGGTGGAAGGTCTTTAATGATCATTTTGTACAACTCCAAGGTGCAAAACGTCAGCTTGTCACAAACATTCTGGATGCAATCTTCAAATGACTAATATAGGAGGAAACAATAATTGAATTAGATATTATTTCCTATATTTGAGGTGTTACTTAAGCTCAATGTTAATGCACAGTTCACCTTGGTGTGGCCTTTGAGTATAGAGGAATAGATGACATGCAAAGCCTCTTCCGCAGGGAAGGGTATGTTGAACACACTGAAGAGGGAAACGAAACGTGGGTCTACTTCATTGCGGCCACCTCCAGCCTTGCCCATGGCAGCAATGAAACCCAGGTCCTTAAGGATCTTGTAGTTCAGCTCTTTTCCACGGTCATACATGCCCCCACGGTCCAGTAATAGCTTTAGCAAAGCAATGGGCTGCTGAGTACCATAGTCATCCACCTAAGGACATAGACATAGACATTTTACATTTAGTCATTTTAGCAGACACTTTTATCCAAAGCGACTTACAAGGATGTATACACATTTTACATTTACACTGATGGCACACTGCACATCAGGAGCAATTAGGGGTTCAGTGTCTTGCTCAAGGACGCTTCGACAGGGAATCGAACTAGCAACCTTTTGATTACTAAACGACTTCTCTACCTCCTGTACCACTGTCGCCCCATGAAGTCATCCACCTAAGGACATATACATAGACATGAACACTGAGAACCACTGGAAACCACTGGGAAACCACTGGAAACCAAGCACACATCATAACGACTTGTACTACTTTGTACTAAATGTACAGACATGTTTCTCTCTCAACACAACCTTGGTGTAGCAGGATGAGGCACACATTTTCACAATAAAGTGCTTTTAACTAGCCTATGACGAGAGTACTGTTCACAGTTGTTGGTGCAAGTCTACAGTCATTTTCTACAGAAACTAAAACAAAAATTTTGAAATTAGTTATGCTTATTCTTGGCTACATTTGGTTGATGGTTATACTTGGCTACATTTGCTTACATCTCTTAAGGTTCCAATTGGCTTGCTCAACGAACTGGTAGCCAACGGCCAATCACATTTGGCAGTGATGTAAAGGTTGAAACTTAATGAAAATCTGCTTGGACCTCAATGATCGCTGCCTGCAGCTATATTTAAACGTATTATTATGATAGTGTATTCCCCTGTTGTGTTATAAATGTTGATACTCTACAAAATATTTGCCTTCAACTAATAATCGTACATTTTATACATACATGCATATTTCTCAAAACTGTAAATAATTGGCAAGTACATTGATAAAAAGAACCTCACATTGGACCTCATTCTCGAACATTTTCTGAAGTGTCTTCTGAAATGTTTTCTTACGGACTTCGGAAGACCAACGTAATAAAAGATCTCCGCCTGATTCATGAACGCCTGAAAATGGGTTCTTACGCAGCCAAAGTGTTCTCAGCTGTGCTCCCCCGAATGAGGATTCTTAAATTGAACGCGCGTTCCTCGTGCACCTGGATTTGCATACACACACGCCCCGCCATCTCCTTATAAGGGCACGCAACCGTAGTGTGCAGTCAGAATCGACCGAATCCACGCGAAAGCAACTCGAAAGCCAAATCGGAAAGCGAGCACTGGTCGAGTAAACACAGATCTAACTTCACCGGTGCAGAGGTGGAGGTACTGTTGCAGAATGTAGATGTGTCCATTCTATTCCACTATGGCTATATCCATGCGATTTAGTTGAGTGCTTATTTATTTATTACTGCATCAAATATGGATTTGTTTGTTGATATTCTATTTCTCACTGTTAAAATACACCTACCATTACAATTATAGATCACACATTTCTTTGCAAGTGGCCAAACTTGCGAAATCGGCAGGGGTTCAAATATACTTATTTTCCCCACTGTATGGCTAGCATGTGTTTGTCAGTGACAGGGGCACTGCTGCATTTTCAGTTAGCCCTCCACCCCAGCGAGATTTTCAGATTCAGATCCTAAGGGTTTCTGAGGGCCTTTAGAAGTGATAGTAGATATTTTGAATATCCTTTTTCCTCATAAAAGTCTGGCTAATCAACATTTTGTACTTAGTTGTGGTGTGGTTATACCTGAATATCCACCTAGGTATCAGATTGGATATGTTGTTGATACTATAAGTATGCAGATTATGTCTCTATAATCATGACTGGCAATCAAACTGAACAAATTCAGCATATTTATTTTCATATAACAAATAGTAAAGCAAACTACTGCGATTCAAATATCTCTATGATACGTTAAGCAAGCCTGCCTTGCCGTGATTGGTTGCAAAAGCCTGCCGTGATTGGTTGAGAAAGGTCAGGCTGGGTCAATGGCAAGGCATGCTGGGCCAGGAACAAGATGAACAGACTCAGCTGCTGCCTGTGGTATTAGTCTTGTAAATCCTGTATGATAGGCTGTACAGCTGTCTCTTTATTTTGTCCATTAAGGTGCTATTTGTTGGCAATTCAGATACTTTAATATAGCTTATTGCATCATGTGTTGATGTGGCGTGACTCCTGTAGGCAATCTACAGGTATTAAATATGTCATGTAAGCACCGGGTGGTTGGACTGTGAGTTGCTGGAGTTGAAGGGCCCAGGAGGCTTTCCTGCCCAGGGGGCCCTTGATTTCAGAATCAGTCCATGCTCATTCTCTCACTTTGTGCGGCGGTCACATTACGTAGCGTTCTGCAGTACGTCTAGTTCAGTAGGTGTGTTGTGGTGCATGGCTACAAAGCTGTGGATGCATGTGTGTCATGATGCCTAGCAAATACTGTATATTCCATTGTATCTCACCTCCGATGATGTGATGTTCCTCCAACCATGATAAATATTCATGGCTGTATGTTTTAAAAATAAATTATAAATGATTTTAAAAATAAAAAGTTTATTTTGGAGTCAAAGTTTTGGAGGTTAAATACACCATTTGAGTGGGGGTTTTGTATGTGTATTTAAATAATACATTTCACCTGGCAATTGCTTGTGGAATGTGTTGTGTCCTTTCGAGGATGGGCATACATTTCTGCATTTCAATTCATTTAGTGAAATGTTTTGATACTATGTATACTGTTCCATTGTAATCACTCAAATGTATACTGTTGACTCACCCGTGGCATGTTAAGGTCATCCATGAATACCAACAACCTTTTTCCCATAGGGGGGCCGTACGTGTCCTTAGTCCTCTTCTCTACACTGGCCTCCAAGTTTCTTTGAACATCCGTGGATGTGGTCCTTGATGAGAAATTTATGGTCAGCATCGTCTGTGGAAATAAAATGCACACATACACATTCAGACAATTGCTGAAAACGTGAGGTGTTTAATTACAAATAAATACACAGCTTAATAACTTCATAACTACTGTTTTATCAACAGACACTTTACAGGTCCTCATTTGAAACCATAAGCGGTTTTCCTTCAAACCTCTACCGAATGAGGCCAGCAATCCAGGTTAGTACACTGGTATTTGACATGCACTGTTTAAGGAAACAACCAACTGAGGACCTGTTATGCAAGTGTTTCTTAAACTACGGAGGCTGGTGTACAGTTGTATATAAAACTTTGGTCACCCCTATACTAACATCATGTATTTCTGATTTCTGAAGTGAAAAGACATAAATAAAACTCCCACAGCAAACGGACATTTATAAACAAACATTCAAATATTAATGCACTGTTTTCATATCATGAACTTAAAATTTTTTTAAAATGGAATATGCAGAAGTTTGGGTACCCTATTAGTTAGACCATCACAACCCCCTGTAGCAAACATCACAACTTGCAAATACTTTTGTAGCAAAGGGTCCTTTCCCAAGCAATAAGAGTCTTTATAAAATGACATAAAATTATAACAATTTGGATAGTATATCATTCTCACCGTGGTATCATTGTTAAGGTGGTTAAGGAAGTTCTGTGTGGTGGCTGTTTTAGAGGTGCCGGACTCCCCCACTAACACCACAGGCCTTTTTATCTTCACCATCTGTTCCAACAGCCAGTTCGCACGAGTTGTGTCCACTGTTGGAACTGGGACGGAAACAGAACAGAAAAAAAACAGAAGTAAAACCTCAAATCATTTACATCAGTATATCAGTATATAAGTAAGCAATACAATGAGAGATGAATGTATGTATGAAGAAATGTATTACCAAGAATGTCAACAAACTTCACGTCTGTAGAGTGTACATAGCTAGTGACAAGGTGAGTCCAAGGCACCCACTTCTTTTGGTATGCATCAAAGTGGAATTCGTATAGCGTTGGCAAATATCCTGTGTGCAGGCGAAACAGAATTGTCAGAATTGTATTTGAACTTTTGGTAAATAATAAACTGGAGCTTTCCCTTTCAGTGTAACTGTATGTTCGCACCAGGTATCTCTCCAGGTCCAGCCAGCACGTCAGCATCACTAACTATAGTCATGTGGGACAGTTTCTTGATGTATTCATCAAACTTTCTCCTGCCATTGTCAATGAGACAGGCTCCTAATGAGCAATAAAGAGCCTCGAGGAAGAAACACTCCAGTTCCTCAGTGTTAAAGCCATCAGGCTCTAGTAGAGCGTCTAACATCATGCTCAGCTGAGTTACCTGGTAGGAAAGATAGAACACACAGACACGGTCAGTCAAGCATGACTTTATATGTTCAAAGATACATCAGTGTTATCTGGGTCTATAGACACAGTTTATTGAACTGAAGTTTGACAAATCTAGCCAGCAGGAACTATCTATCCTACACACAGCTGAACATAATGATGGACCAACCATATTTAGATCTGTTTGAGGAACGATGGTTTTCAGCTTTTCTCCCTGCTTGCCATCCACTATGCCTTCGACGATCATATCAATGGCGCCTGGAACATACTTGTCAAACAACTTGGAAAGCTCTCCACTTTCCTGTAAGACAAAAAAAGATAAATAAAAAAAGATAAATAAAAGACTCCAATTGTGTGTGATGACAAGGAAGACTTGTGAAACACGGATGCATGTTATACAAATATTTAATAGGTTGATTTTTCTTGCTGTGAAACTAGATATGTATCTCCTGAAAGAAAACCCGAGCTTGCAAAGCAACTAAAATCTTAGAAGCCAAAAGATCTTTAAACTAATTGATAACTAATGGCTATTATAAAACCTACACCTAATGTAGTTTATCCATCCTGTCTGTACAACATCTATGCTGATGTCTATAGAGATCCCCTGTTGAATATCTCTCACGTTAGTTCGTATAATAATGACTTAATCACACTTTTATAATGTGTGAAGCTTGAAACACTACATTTAGTATATTATGTAAACAAAATGTACTTTGCCAACCTGTCTTTGTTAAAACTTATTTAATAGATATTTTGGCAAAGCCTGCATGTTACGCAGTCCATGCTAAATTAAGCGCAGAAAGCATGCTTTGCAACATTGTAGTAATACATATTTTGAATCAGATTGACAGCAGTCCAGCACAATTTAAGCCACCACATTAAAACACAAAACCCAGTTCAACTGCCAAAAAATAGGAATACAAGCAACATTACCAGACTTGGACCAACTCGCTGTTAATGATGTTATATTCACTAAGTTGTTAAAATATTTGTTGGTACTGAACCTATTCGCAAACTTACAAATGACTGCTTCTTCCAACTAAGTCGTCTTATCACTTATATTGCCACTACATCCACGATAAGCCCTGTACACATAATACAGTCATTCACTTGTCGCCAGTTACTTTGTAGCTAACCGTTGGTCATTCTAAGCCCTGGGTGCGAAGGTATCCTCCCTGTTTGTTTCCCATGGTTAAAGTTTACAAATTAAGCAGTAGGCTGGCTAGCTAGCTCAATTTTAGCATATACTGTACAAGATAATATACATATCGCTGGTCTATACTCACATAGGTCAACAGTGAATTGGAAATATCTCAGTCACATTTCATTTTCTTTTTGATATAACAGTTAACAGTGTAATGGATGTGCTATGGTCATGGACACCGTTGCCTTTGACATTTAACTGAACAACATATGTTACCAAATCACTGAATAGGCCATGCAACTACGCTCAATGCAACACGGTCGGACAGTGACTAAAATAATCCAGTAACCTATCATTCATTGGGGCCTCTGATGTTGTGCCATTGGTGGACTACCATAACGTTAAACACGTGTAGCTCACAGCTCGTTGCCCTATGAACGTAAGGCCCAATGTTGTGCATGTATTGATTATTTGCATTCTGGTTGTGTTGGACTTATGGTTTGCTTGTTTACTCAAGCGTTCATTAACCCCTATTTCTTTTGCACCATCACTCTCTTCTTTTTGGCCACAATCACTTCCAGGCGGTAGCCCCTGGCTCAGGCCCATCGATATTAAATAAATATGGTAATGATAAGATGGTGCACTTGGCCATAGAGGACTCTCTCTGCTTGGAGATGCTGTGGCAGCTTTTGTGACCGTTACTACTGCTTTTCTTCAGATAGTCCGTTACATCTGTGTATGGATCTTACACCCAACTATTGGCAAAATAAAAACCATTATATAATCAGTTTACCTTCAGTGATCTGCCGCTGATCCACCTCTGCCAGTATGGAGAGTAACGCAGGTTTTTGGGATCAACAAACACCATTCCACAGCGGGAGACAGTGGCAGGGGATGCATACTGCAAATCTCCCACCTGTATTTCAGAAACATTTAACAGTTATCTTACACTTGTCTTACACATCTCAACAAACATGTATTATGTAAAAATGCCACTGCAATTTACAGATGTTTCAAACAGCGGAAAAAAACGATAAGTGCAATCAATGCATCTGAGGAAATATTAGAGAATCACATTTCTTTCCATCTCTCACTGCTTATTCCATGAATCAAAAAGTATGAAGACTTGAAGACTGTTGAACTTACAGTTCAATAAATGTACAGACAACATATGACATATGACATATAACCAGAGGTGTAAAGTAACAAATTACTTTTACTCACGTTACTGTAATTGAGTAGTTTTTTTGTGTACTTTGTAATTTTTAAGTAGTTTTTTAAATCGGTAATTTTACTTTTACTTAAGTAGATTTTGACTGAAGTATTGTACTTCGCTACATTGGAAATTACATCCGTTACTGAGTAAAAAAAAAAACATAGTTCAAGGCAGGAATCGCGCACCACAATGCTCACTGCAGTGGTGGATGCTGCATAGAGTGGATGATGGAGTCGATGCAAGGCGCCAGTACGGTGCCGAGTCACGAGAGATAGATATGGAGGAAGATGATAGTGCGGACTACCAACAAGCTGCGGACCACCAACAAGCTGAAGCACCGAACTTTCCGCCAGTTGAAATTAAAGAAGATGAAGAAAACCCGTGGCCACATCTCAGCAAGCAGTTTGCCTTCCAACGTAAAAGAGGCAACAGCTATATGCTGTGTAAACTGTGCCTAATCCGTCAGTCAGAACTTTCTGCTTATACAAATTCATCTTCAAATCTGCGCAAGCATGTGTTGGTAAGTACAGTATTTGTCCCTTTCCATTAGTAGTTCAGACAGCGTTTTTGTCATTTAGTTAGCTTTGCTCCATTAAGCAAAATATGCGTTTCATGGCACTAGTAGGTAGTAGCCTAATTTTGGCTAGCACTTGCAACCGACCTGAGTATGCTAACGTCGACAGCTTTCATCCAATAGACTAATAATACCATTCCTGTCTTCCATTCGTTTCAGGTCATAGAATTATTATGTTCAGTCTCTCATATTGTGTTAAAAACTGCAGATCAGTCATCAGCAATGAAATACACCACATAAACTGATATTAGGCTAATCATTTGGCTGCCTCCCATGCCTTGAAACAGAACAATGTGAATGCGCACACCATCGTTTTCAGACAGTTGGACAAGTCAATGTGTATGTCGTTATCTGCAATTTATCACGATGTTTAGTCAGATATTGATAACGATAAGTGGTGGCTTTGCAACGTGCACGTCTTTCATATTCATGCTAAGGGGTCCCGGTTAGCAAGAATTGAGGATTATGAATTGTGATGCACGTAGAAATAAAAAATAATGCTATAATTCTGTATACTGTAGGTCTGTCATCTCAAGTAGCTATTTATAGCTATTTCTGTGTTATGATGCACTCTTGAATCTTGATGGCAGCTCAATACTTAATTGTCAGAAATGTTGTTTGTCATTCTACAGGTCTAGTCTATGTCAGACAACACCTTGACCGGATGTTGGAGTCTGGAGCAAGTTGGACAACATTCATCAGATGAAGATGATTTATTTTCCTCAATGAAGTCCAGAAGGTCAGAAGGTACAGGGGAGTTAGAAGGGTCTCTCAGTCAATATGGATCTGCTGAACGCCTTTCAGAATATCAAAAAACTGTCCCTGAAACTCAATACTGGCCTACCTGCCTCGGCCGCCTGCGAGCGACTCTTCAGCTGTGCTGGATTGCTGTTCAATGCAAAGCTAGCCCGGATGAACTCTACTCATCTTGAAAATCAGCTGCTGCTCAAACTCAACAAGAAGTTTGTAGACTAATGCTCTAAAGGTGGACACAAGTAAAGTAACCAAAGTTTAAGTGGGGCAGCGGTATTTTAACTTTTTATTTTAGCTGTCATGTCTTGACATGTCCTCCCAAAAGTTCTTAAATGTTGTGTTGACATGTTTAATGTTTGACATGTTTAATGTCATTGCACTTATATTTCTAAAGATTCTCCTTTAATAAAAAAGAACTAGTTTTTGTATTGGATTTATGACCCCTTGTCCTTTTTTGCACTATATAGGAGCGGCCCCCATCAAGTTGTTGAAAGTAACTAAGTAACTTTTACTTAAAGTACATTTTAAATGAACTACTTTTTACCTTTACTTGAGTAGATTTTTAGATGGGTAATTTTACTTGTACTTAAGTAAATTTTCATCAAAGTAATTGTACTTTTACTTGAGTACAACATTTCAGTACTTTTTACACCTCTGCATATAACATATACATATCGTTCAAAAGTTTGGCATCACACAGAGAATGACACATAATGACATCACACAGAGAATGACACATAATGACAAAAAATTTTGTCCATCAAATAAGTTGCAAAATGAATACAAAATATAGTTATGACATTGACATCATCCCTGTCTTGTAGGATGAAATTGCACAAGTAAAGTGTAGTCCACAGAGTATGGCATGGCATTGGAGTTATAGTAAGATGGAGCTTTAAAGCCTTCCTTCCTAACATATCAATCATCATTGTCATCTTCCATCCAGTATCTGCCAATTTTAGTCTTGTCATTAGTCTTAGTCTTAAGTCATTCAATCACATCAGAGTAAGTTATGGTGTTCCACAAGGCTCTGTCCTTGGACCCCTGCTCTTGTCCTTATACATGCCACCCTCAGGTACTGTCATAAGGAAACATGGCATTAACCTCTAGTGCTTAGCTGATGACATCCAACTTTACCTATCCATGAAACTTGTTGAAATTCTACCCCTCCACAAAATAGAAGCCTGCCTGCAAGATGTAAAATCTCAGATCTAGACATCTACCCACACTCGATGGCATCTCATGAACATCCAACACTAGTATCAAACATCTTGATGTAATTATCAACCAAGACCTTCTACTTGACTCACACATAAAACAGATCTCAAAGAAATACATTTTTTATCTTTGCAATATTGCCCAAATCAGAAAAGTCCTAAACCTCAAAGATGCAGACAAACTAATCCACGCTTTTATTAAGTCACGCCTAATAAAATTACCGCAGTATTCTCCGGTTCGGATGTAGCAACAACTCAATTAAGAACACACAGAACGCTGCTGCTTGCACACTCACTAGAACTACAAAATATGAACATATTGCGTCGCATTGCTTGCGTTGAATGTTGAGAAAAGTTCAACTTTTTGAGAGGAAGCACAGGCACTAGCCAATCAAATTGCGATTGAGACCAAAAAAAAGATAGTGGACCAAACCCTGTAGATGGTCGTATTTGTACATAAAAGTAATTTGTCTGACTTTTTTTGGTTAGATTTTTTAAAAGTACAGACACTGTACAATGTAAAAACCCAGTTATTGTAACTGAAGAATATGTCTGAGGTGATTTGCATCCGTCTGAGCCAGTTATCTAATGTTAGCACGTTAGCAAGGTAACTACCCACAAGGTAAACAGCTCGCTAGTAGCGTGACTGGTTGTTGACCTGTCAATCTTGCTATAAACATCTCCGCTATCAACACAACTCCATGTGCTAGACATGCCAACAGTCATCCATCAACGCAGCGCATATGTGTGAATTCACTGTTAATTTTGTTTTGTTTTTCAACAATGTTGTTGAAAATATTGTCAGTTGTTTAGCTACTTGTCTATGCGATGCCAGGTAGCTAGCTATAGAGGTAGCTATAGCACTTTCTTGACTGAAATATTAGCAATGCGCCTCACGCTGCAGTGTGAACAGCATCTAAATCTGACAAAGCCAATTAGTTGTAATAGCCTGTAAAAGCAGGCTACACAAAATACATTTTACATGTACTCTGGTGGACATGAGTGGCACGGTGGCTCAGTTGCTTGCACTGCAGCCTCACAGCAAGAAGGTCATGGGTCGATTCCCGCATGGGGCGCTGTTGGCTCTGGGGGGCAGGTCCTCCCCAGACCTTCAGTGCTCAGGTGGGCTATCTCCCGGGCCTTTCTGTGTGGAGTTTGCATGTTCTCCCCGTGTTCACAAGGGGTTTCCTCCACTAAAAACCCCAACAGAAAAAACATGCAAAAGAACAGAACACTCTTCGTCGGTCCCTGACCAAGACAGACGGTTCATCTCACCTGGTCCCCGGGCGCTTAAAAAAGCTGCCCACTGCTCCTGGGGTCCTGGAGGAAGGACAGTCCGGGATGGGATAAATGCAGAAGCTAAATTCACAAACGACCTCATGCCTGCGTGTGCGTGTGTGTATGTGTGTGTGTCCTGTGTCGCCTCCATGTATTCACGTGTGTTGCAGTGTGTGGTGTGTCGCTTGTGCGATTAAAGTCTGACAATTACAATTACAATATGACCGCAAAAGAGCATTTGATTGAGCCGATTCTAACTGATTCAGCTAGCAGGTATGAATTGAAACTACATTAACAAATACATACATAAATAAATAAAAGCATGTTTTCAAAATATTAGCAGCAAAGAGGCAACTTTCTTGCCATTAAAATACCACATAACTGAAAAGGACATCTGTGGATCTCCTATGTACATGAGACCGTGTATACTAGTGTATTGATAGCAGAGTACCTCAAACAGTAGTGCACAGTGATTCTGCAGGCGAATCCTCTCTCCATTGGCCAAGGTCAGTATCTTGTTATCATCCATCACAGAATTCATGTTTTCCACCCATAGAGCATCAACATCGCCATCAAACAATATGTACCTATGAAATATGGAATTCATTTTTGTAAGCTTTTTGGAAGAACTGGTACATGCAAAGTGAGGGAGAAGGGAAATACAAGGGATGTGCCACATAACAGCCATATGCTGAGGGAAAGGGTGTAGAGTTCTGATTAATGTCTGTACCATTGTGGACACCAGGGGCAGACACCGAGGGACGGGTCAGTTCTCCCATGAATAGATATCGGCCCTGGCAGCAGGACTTTTGGTGCTACTGTTCAGGTCCCCCTCAGGAAGTGGTGCTACCCCCCCCCCCCCCTAAAGGTGATATGATATTTTCCATGGTGGAAACAATCCAGAATCTCACCTTCTCTCTTTTTTGTCAGTGGGTTTGTTGATGTCACGAAATATATTTGAAAGTATTCCATCGGTCCAGTCACGGGTCACAGGATCAAGGATCCCGTAGAGTTCAATAACACTCATGGCTTTGGAGTTCAGTGCATACATTTTGGTGATCAGGCCCAACCTATAGAGGCAAACGAGACTTAGTTTACAAATTGTCCATGCAGTTTTCATATGGTGCCCAAACTAAAAACATTGACAAACATATACCCATATGCAAACAAACACATGAACAGACAGTAGCTTATAAATATTTTCACATACTGTTGTAATAGTTAATTTTGTGTTTCAACAGTGTCTCTGTGAGCTTGTAAGTAAGAACATGAAGAGACTTGTGGCTTTTGGATACAAGGCTTAGCCCTGACAGTGGCAGTTCAAGAATATGAATAGCATATATGATGTAATACTCAGGACAAGAACCTTGTCTGGGACTGACACAGCGTGTTGATAACCACAGACTTTCCTCCACCGGTTGGGCCCACAATCATTGTGGTGTGTCTGGTCATCATAGTTTCATACATCTGCACCACTTTGTCCACCTGCACAAGTCAAAACAAAACTGATCAGCTTTGGGGAAAGAAAAAGCTGTGATTGACTGGGTCATTAGTGTAACTAAAGGTTTGACCTGGTTGGGTATCATGACATATCTGTTTTCCTCCAGGATGTCCTCCACTGCATCATTGAAGCTGGGGTAACGCACACGAGGGCAGTCTAGCCCAGGAAATAGGTCAGATATTAGGCCAAGGAACAGAGGAACATCCTCAAACACAAATTTGGGCAAATTCATGTCTCTCAGAGCACGCATCAACACTACATCCTGTGAGAGAAACAGAGACAGACAGGGGGACAGGGTTGGACAAATAAAGCATAAAAACATTTTAAAATATGTTTTAGGAAACATTATCACATACCATATAAAAGGGATTAGAGATGATTCAACCAAAACAAAAACAGAAAAAAAGTTTTACAAACAAAATGTATTGTTGTTTCAGTTATATATATATATATAGTTTCCCCAGCAGCCTAAGTTCTGTTCTCAAACTACTTAGCTTCTTCTTGTCCACAGATTTTTCTCTCTGACTGCTTGACGCACCCAGACGAATTATATATCTAATATTAGTTATCCTTTTAGTAGGCTACATACAAGCATACATCAAATGACAAAACTACTGAATATCAGAGACAAATCACACAGCATCCCTGTCTAGCCTAATGACAACTGCAGCATTTATATCTTCAAGTCACAGTTTTCTTGCACACGTACCATAAATTAGCAAATTAGCAGCCGCCACCAGCCAAATGCTGGTAAATATCTGTGAGTGGTGGGTAGATTTGGTTGACCTACTGGCCACTGTGACGGGTGAAAAGGAAATGCAGTGTGTAGCTCCTATACACTGACTTATCTTTAGCTATAAGTTGCAAATGCCAATATCAAATGCGATAGCTGGGTAAGCAGCAAACTGCTAGATTGGTTATGAATCTGATTAATTAGCAACTCTGTCCGGGTTTGAAATAGAACAGATGAAAAATATTTCTGCCCACTGGCGGGAATTTTGACCCTGTTCTTAGTTTGCCAAGGTAAACTATGGAAGCCTCAACAGAATGCTTAGCCCACTCCAGTAGTGACACAGTACACAGCAACTGTTTTCCATAAGTAAAATGTATTCCAAAAACAAAGTTAATGTATACCTTTTGCAATAAATTAATTAATGTATGATGATACTTTTTGCCTTTTGTTTTTGTGACTGCCACGAAATCTTTTTTCATTTAAACTCTAAATCACCCTTTTGTGAAACAAGTCTGCTCTTGGGTCCTTTATTCCATGTTATGTTTGGAGACACAGATTAATAAAAAGGGGTTTGACAGTCATGAAGACTTTACCCAACTCGCAACACCAAACATGTAAACTAATGAGTGCTATTCTTCTTCAGTCAATTGGCCTTGTATTGAATTGTAGTATACTGGATAAATTGTACTTAGAATATGGTCTCTTTACATTTTCAGTCAGCCTACCACAAAATCTTAAAACAAATCATTTAGTAGCATTGATTTTGGTTTATTGCAATATTGTGACATGTCATTTTTAAAAAGAACGTTACTACCCCATTCTTTGATGTCGTTCTAACCCATTTTTAACAAGAGAGTAGGCCACAGAAAACTGAAACTGGAATGCACAGAAAAAACTGAAAAGACAAATCTTTCATTTTGAATCCCCGCCAAATAATATGGGGCCAGCAATTCTTACCTCATGAAGGTCTGGTGAACCTCTCTTCAATTCTCCTGCCATCACCAGCACAGACTTAAGAGCACGCAGGCCAAAGTCATAGTGAGATTGCTTGGATAACTGTTCACGTGCCAGTTTATACAACACCGTCATCTTCTTTGCCAAAGTCTGCGTTTAGAGGATGTATGTAAGACGTGTGAATAGTTGGATGTCAAATAGGACAAATGCAAATGGAAGTGTAATGTAATGACAGGAGTATTTAATTATTAAATAATAATGTTTTTATTTGATTATTATTCCATTTTGAAAGCATGTGTGACTAAGGTTTTACTTTAGCTGCGAGGAAGCCTTCAGAGAGATGTATGTAAGACGTATGAATACGTGACGTGTAATGTCTTACCTTAGCTGCGAGGAAGCCTTCTGAGAAGAGCATGATCTCACAGATCTGCTGCAGGTCAGGGACTATAACCACCACAGGGCGGAACAGTGCTTTGACCGACTCAGGCAACTCTGTGCGACCTGCATAGCCTGGGTTCATGGTGATGAAGATGCCCATGCGTTCATCGAGGTTGATCTCCTGGCCCTCAAACTGTCAGACAGCAGACACGCCGCATATATGCCTTATCCTTACATTCATATGCAGACACGCCGCATATCAGCCTTATCCTTACATTCATATGCACAATTCATTTTCTCACAAAATAAAATAACACAAAATAGCTCAAAATAATTTGAAGCAGAAGCCAAGCAAGACTTACATGGAAGCGATCCAGATGTAAAATGAGAGCATTGCGGATTGTCTGAATTTGAGAGGAGATGACTGAGAGCACTGATGCATCAATCCTGTTGAACTCATCAAAGCAGCCCCATGCCCCACACTGAGCAAGACCAGAGAGAATCTTCCCCACCGCCTGGATGAAGAAGAGCAGTGAGGACAGAAGAAAAAATATTTTTTAGAACAGTACAAATGACAAAAATGTGTCATAGAAAACTAAACATACCGGCTCTTTTGTCACAGGGGGAATTGTTTACAACCTTTAGGTCATATCAGTTGAACGCTATTCATGTCAAAGATGCTGTCAGAGACCAATCAACATAATGTCCCATTCATTTAAAGTCAGATTTACAGCTTTTACAAGTGTTTTCAAGCATTTCTCAACAGGCTACTCTACTTTGTAATTATGTGAAAAACCTAAAAAGTAGCGTTGGTAAAAAAATATCGATACAGTGAAGTATCGAATTTTTCGGCACAATATTATATAGATTTAGCTGCACCTAGTATTGCGATATTTATTTATTTAATATTCTGATTTTAATTGTATATTGGTACATACAGTACGTTTACTCATAACATTGCTTCTGAAATCACAAGATGGTGCAAGACCTCGCTCTTCTCTTCCGTCACAGCGGAAATTGCAAGACAAGGGTGTGGCTTTATTTTGGTTTAATAATGGGAGAAATGAATCACAGAGTATCACAGAATTGAATTGCAATACTTCAAATATAAAATACGCAAAATATTTAAAATCGTAATATCCTCGATTTGTGGCCCAGATATTGTGACTGTACCATACTGTTTCTTCTGTGGCAATTCCCACCCCTAATAATAACCATAACTGTATTAGATTATATGGTCTACACCCAGGATCATTTTTCATTGCTATGACACAAACAAGTGTACAAATACACGTTTAGGTCTCCCAACCACAGTGGCTGGTTGAAATTTCACCAGACACTTTTATAATATTTTTTAAATGTAATTTTTATGATTTACTTAATTGCAAATGGTATACATTTATTTATTTATTGCAAATGGCATATACATTAACTCCATTATGGGAACATTATTTTACGGATCATCGAGAAGACAGCGAAGACTGTGTAGGGGTGTGTGTCACTACATCTATTACAATGTACATCTTTAACGCAGGAAAACAACATCCATTTTTAACTATCGATATATGGGAGTGAGTTTGGGAGGTTGGACCAGAGAGTTCCAGGTACTTCTTAATGCGATTGTATATACCTTGGCATCGCAATGGAAGACGTGGAAGGAAAGATATCCACACTAAAATACTAGTACATGGGAGGGCAGGGGAGTTGGAGATGCAACTGAATTTAGCGTTGATTTAGTCCAATTCCATTTATATCCAGACAAGGAGCTGAACGAGGCAAAAGTAGAGAGCAAATGTGGTGTTGATGAACGGAACCATCAGAAGTACTGATGGATGCTGATTTTCTAAGCCAAAGGCTCGAGGGAAAGAACCAGGGGACAGACCTGGCAAGTACCCCTAGATACTGGGAACTGGGAATTGCTTAGGGATTTGCGTATTAGACTTTGATCATACAAATAAAATGTGTACCTAGTCCAAATTTGTGCAGAGTAGTAAACCAATACATTTTTGAATCATCTCACTGCGAAGCACAGCAACTTGCGTCTTAATTTTTAGTTTAGCCATGACATCTCCCAGTGTAGGGATAGCCTCCTCGATAGCTTCTGGGTATAAAAGGTATGAAATAGTATGAAATTTAGGGGGGATTCTGCAGAGCAATGGTCGAAGCCTTCTACATCCCTCACGTCAGTCACGTGACTCAGTACAATATTTTTTATTGCACTTGCATTGTATTTTTTGTCACTGTAATTCGAAGTGATCATTGTCTTTTCTCGCAAAATAAATCTATTTTTACATCATTGTAAACTATAGGGAGGAAAAGTAATTGAGTCGGCCAGTGGTGGTAGCACAGTTCCTAAAGCTGAATGAAATGAATTGGATTCTCCATCTCAGACCACATCGGAACCTTAGTGCAATGGCTTCAATGACATATGCTTTTAGATAAACTTGATAAATCACTTTGTTTTTAATGCGCTTTGTTTTTAATGTCATGCTCCCAGTTGTTGATTTTTCCATCTATTCCAACATATTGTTGCATATTTGTATATAGTTTTGCACAAGGTATTATCTGGATTACGGTTGTTCAATAAACGTATGTTTTTTCATCCCAACTCATTTGTCATTGCTACAACACTACACAAAATGACTCAGTAGATACTGTACACCCTCTCAGACTTCTAGTTTTTGGTATTCCACATAAAAACCTAATCAGGTTTCTGGGTTGAGGATGGCTTAGACATTGTGGGGGAATTATCCTTAAAGTATGGTAAGATTAGTTCTGCATTTCTTACAAAAGTAGAACAAATAAATACAAAAAGCCGCCTCACCATATAATCCATTCCTTCACCACAGTTTGTGACAACACACAGGAGCCCCAGAGCCTTGGCCAGATCTTTGGTGGATTCTGTCTTTCCTGTTCCAGCTGGCCCAGCTGGGGCTCCACCCAGATACATTGACAATGCCTGACAGGCATGGAGGGAAAGTAAATAAATAAAAACAACAAATAACAAATAACAATGATAATAGTAGGACAAACCATGCAGGTTTATGCAGGTTCAGATAACAGGTTGGCCAGACGGACCGTTGAAAAAGGGAAATATAAAAACTGAAATCATTTGCAGATCCAAAGACTGTACCTGAGTAATGGTCAGATAAATACGGTCAGTAAGTGGAGTGATGACCAGCCGTCCATTGAGACCCATATACTCGTAACCATAAGAGAACTGAGCACTGCACTGACGCACAAACAAATCATCTGGTTCCTTATCCCAGTAGAAGCGAAGCTGACTCTCCCACTCAAATTCGCGTGCATCCATTATACTAGACAACATGACAAAATGAATAGGATTATCTTGAATGTTCATCCATTATACTAGACAACATGACAAAATGAATGGGATTATCACAATTTCATCTCTTCATTACCCGAACTGTGAATGTTTTTTTTTTTTTTAAAGAAACTTTACTTTATGGTGACAATGCCATATGTTTTACCTGTCCCGAACGAAACTGTCGACAATGTCCCTTGCATGAACATCAATGATGAGGACAGTATTGATTTTGCGGCGATCATTACTTTTCATGGGCTGAGAGATACGTTTGACCAGATCATCGATCTGTTGGTGCATCTTCTTGGCGTAGTTTTTCAGGGCTTGCTTCTCACCCTTCTTCACCTTATTAAAGACATCCTCTACCTCCCACGTCCACCAAACCTGGTTTCCAGCCAGCACCACCATGCCCTGATAATCCAACATCCAATCAATCCTTCAGAGAAAAAATAACAATGTAATGTTTATTTTGTTAGTAAGACATCTCTTTTTAAAATAATTACTAAAATAAATATATAGATCACATGAGACAACACATAAGCAGGAACAAAAGAATGCTGTTGAACAAGGACATGCATAACTATGTCTTTCCTGTTCAGATATATAGAGGCTGCTATTTTCAAACTCAGGGCCAGATTTACTAACAGAATTGCGCCCACTTCAGGCGTAATTTCTGCGCAAAGTGCGGGTAAAGACATGGAACCGTTTTAACAAAGGCGGCCCACTTGAGTAAAAATGCAGATTGCCCGCTGCTGGGAGGGTATAAGGGAAAGTGGGAGTCTGGCGTAAAGAAATGGGAGGAGATGCGTAAAGTGCGCCTAATTATGTATTCCGTGGTATTTACTAAAACTGCCTGACGAGAGTGCGTCTCCAATTTGCGTGAGAATTCTCCGCCTCATAAAAGCAGGTTTAAACCAGGTCTGTTCCATTTGTAACGAAACATGAGGTGTTTTAGCATGAAATATCAGCTGCTAAATAAAAACTATGTGCAAACGAGAAATTTTACGCAATTCATTTAAAAAAAAAAAAAAAAACGAACATCAGGGTTTTGGGTGGGGATACAGGTGAAAATATAACAGAAATGTTATTTGTTTAAATGTTTATATTTGATATATCATTTAATATGGGCGTATAAAAAAATTGTCCCACCCGCTAGCTGTTCAGCCAGGTCTTACCGAGAATCACCGCTCCATGTAGGGTTTAAACCGTCTTCTTTGCCCTTTTCCCCCCATCGTTCAAGCACACTGAGTACAGCGCTCGTCTTCTGCGTAGGAGTAACGCGTATCTATTCAGGAAAAGTCCTTGTACCTGAAGTACACTAACTAAACTAAGTAAATTGTAGAGACCGAGCCGCATATTCAAGCAGATGGCAGAGCATTCAAGACCACTTTGTTCCCAGAGTAATTCCAAGAATATCAAAAAGCACAATAGGAGGCAGAGCCTTCTGCTATCGAGCCCCCCATTCCTCTTTAGTATCCCATAATCTCGAATAATGCATCAAAAACCCATCAGCTGTCACAACATGCTTAATTTCTTCTTGTTAACCATGTTGCTGTGTTTAGCAGGAGTGGGCTACAAACAGAGTATGTTGTACCGTGAAGGAAGCTTTGCATGCTGTTGTGTATCCGGCTCCCTTGCTATCCTGACTAAAATTTGCATGCACCATGTCGGCCAGCCGTAACTAAACACAATTCATCAAAACTAAACATAAACAAAATTCCCACACACCTTGCCAGACAGCCTCTCCCTTTCCCTCTCCTTCTATATAATATTATGCCAATACTGATACTGATAGAAATGGCCATATTACCTACTGCTAACTGTTTCTTAACTAAATCGATTGTTTCTTCAGTTGTATGTGTATGTCCGTTATTGTGTAGTGGGCCACATAACTGGACGCTGCACAGATGTAACGCAACGTGGTCAAATTCAGTCATATCCTTGAATTTTCGTTCATGTGATTGGCTGAAATTGTAAGAGATACAGTATATGATAGGCTGCAGAGAATGTCATTTTGAACAAAATGCATTTGTGAATCAAACTGCATCAGGAAAGTTTCAGAAATCCACAAATAAATGCATTTTCAAATGTAGGGATGTTCACAAATGGTGAGCGGTTTGTGAATGCATGTTCGTTGGTCTTTAAATACATATTTTACAGCGTTTACATTTGTGATTGGTGTGACATTTACATCTGAATGAGGAAATACATTTGTGATACATTTGTCTGAACTCATCATACTGTTAGCTGGCTAGCTAAACATGTTAACACCAAACCTCCACTTTCTCATATTTGTGACTGGCAGACGTAACGCGTAAAAACGTGAGCATTTCTTGAAATAGTTATATAGATACATATAATTAGTGTCTACTCACTTAATTGACAAGGGTCTGAAGTAGTTTTTAGGTGTATAAATATATGTCAATAATATTGTTTACAATTCTTTCCATTCAAGGAAACATTTGGGCCATCGCTGGCCACTATGATGTCTAGAGGAGCGAGGGCGGGGACGCGCGGTGAGTGTGAGAGAGACTATGAGAGGAACAAACACTGACAGCTTTACGGAAGAAACAGGTTATATAACGCAACATCTAACTGTATCGGTATAAACGCAATTGTCTCATCCTATATCTCGTTTGAAAAATATATCGATGGACCTTATATGCTGATATATCACCCAGCCCTAATTGCTAAATATTAGAGCTGGTATTTCAACAGAGGTAGAACAATGCTCAACCTGCTCTTTTGGTGGCTGTAGTAAAAAATGGCCTCCTTGGTGATGAGTTTGTTTGTTCTCCTCATCTCCAGCAGTACTTTGGTCATCCAGTCCTCCACTCGCCCCTCTGCTGACACAGCCTGTCTCAACGTCATCACCTCTCCTTCGGCTGACACCAGCCCCTTCGCTATAGTCTCTCCGTTGCTCCCCACATCAAATTGGATTGATGCGATGTTGTCATACATCTGTGTGTTTGAGTGTGTGATGGGAAAACAGAAGACGATTGAAGCTGAAATAAATATCACAAGGCACATGTGCATGCACAACATCTAAAGCACTACATCAGAGGGAGGGAACGAGGAGACTTCTTTTTTTTTTTTACAATACAAGACACTAGAGGCAATACAAGACACTAGAGAAGTAGTTAAAGGTGAGGTCTGTGAATGTCAAATTCAACAAATTGCTCCTCACAGTCCTCTAGCTGTCCGTTCCGTGTGTGCACCCCCAAAAATGCAGGTGTTTGTATAATGTTTTCGCTCTGTGAATGGGAAACGAATTTAGAGACTCGGCCAATCAGCCATCCAATATGAATTTCAGGAGCACAGAAGGGAGGGGTGTGGTTTGATTGGCTGTTGAGCTCAAATATGAACAATCCTTCACCAGAATTGCGGGCTGCATCTTTAAGCAGAATGAGACATAATGTGATGGAAAACATCAGTAATTACCTTGATCACGTGCTCTTGTACACAAGCTGGCTCACTACTTCCCAGGATACTGAGCAGCTCGTCATCAGAAATAAAAAAGAATCTAGGAAAGGCATTGCGCTTAGAATCCAGGTAGTCATTAAGACTCTTCTGACATCGTTCCAAGCCGTCACTCAAACTCTGTAGGTCAACCAAGCGATTTGGCACGAGACAGCACTTCTTAATACCTGGGTCCTTCACTGTATCTGTCATAATCTGTTTTGCACAAAAACATTGTACAACATAGACCAACATACGTTAATATTTAGTCTGAGTGGACACACTGCTTGTTAGTGTTCAAGAAATTCATAAAAAAAACTAAACCTTTTTGAGCATTTTGTCAATATTGTCAAACTTCTTGGCCTCTTCAGGAAGTTGGGAACGAATATCTCCTCCAATGAAGATGCTCTCTAAGTACATCCATTTACGTTGCACCAACATCCAGACCTGGAAAAAACAACAATTGAGATTCATACTGGAATTAAAAACCTTTTTCAGCAATACAATTCCCATATTCCCTTGTAGAGCCAGTTTTGTCATGTTTTATATTTTTTGCCATGTTCATAACCTGCTATTTATGTATGAGTGGAGACGGGTTATTAGTCCTTTACAAAGTACCTGTTGCAAAACCAACCTGAAACAACACCTTCCAACTATTTGGCTGCCATTTAGCAAATTCAAGAGATGTGAACACAGTGGCGGTTGCTGCTGCAACACTACAATTTCCTTTTGGGGATCAATAAAGTACTTTATCTGCATCTGTCTGTCTGATGGATCACTTAAAATAAGATGAGCAAGTAGCTTTTCACGTTACCTAGCAGTTGTTGCCAAATAAAAGAGCTTTATCAAATAGTCTTTAATTCAATATAAATGTTATGTTATGAATATCAGCAGTTAGTATCAGGTTAACACTGAATTGTGTATATTTCAATACAATTAAAGAAATGCACAAGCAGCACTCCATGTATTACTGTCCGTGTTACTTGAACAGTATGCTTCTATTTATGCCACTGTCATTCAGTTGCAGAGCTATGCAGCATCAAAATAAAATAAATGGTAATGTCACAACAGAACAATAGAAATATTCCCATAACATACAAATTATACAATTTTATTTTATTATTTGTCATTGCCAAAGTTTTCACAACACCCTAGAGTTGTTTCGTAAATGACCTAGCCCTCTCGTCCCTTGGAAATGTCTCAGTGAATGTTTATTTTAGGAAAACTCTTTTTGACAAACACATCAACATCATTTTGGAGCTAACACCCATCATACCTAATTAAGTGTATAAAGTTAACTAATGTAGCACAGCTGACAACACTAACATTAGCTTGATACAGATAGTCAGCTAGCTAATGTTAGCTGCTTTAACTAGTTTTGTGAGTAGGCTGGATGGAAATTAACTTCTATTCCAGTACATGACAATATTAAGCAATAGGAGTCTGATTAGTCTGTTTACATTATGTACACTTTAGAGCTGTTGCTTCTATTTTCAAATGTATTTCCTCTTGATCAATGAATTGTTCATGATGAACATAGAGTGTAGCAAATAATATCTTGCCCACATTCCAAATAGGCCCTAACTTTACAATCTCAAACGTTGCATCGTTTGCCACGTTTACGGTTGAGATGGTGCACAAGTTCTGAGAACAGCAGGGAATTTTCTACTTTATAAAACACACAAAAAACCTTGTGTCTATGCATGCATGCCCATTGTGGGTTCCATTTGAATTAATGTGAACAACTTATGGGTTTGATCTTGTTCGAACTTGACTATTGAAAAAAGTGACAGCCCTAGAAGCTTTATTTTAATGTCAATTGTGCATTTAACCATCTGCTATGTGGCACCATAAAAAACGACATCTCTTTCTAACTTCTCTGACGAGTGGCCTACTTCAAATGAATTGTGAAAGGGGTGAGTTTGCTCAAAGGGCAGGTTTTACGGCAATACGTCGGGGCCACTGGCCCGATGGTGGAAATGGAAATCGTTTTTTGTTCCAACAGATTGACGACCAAGGCTATAGGCCCTGGTTGACCCGAAGATATCCCTAGCTCACACTGCCTCGATGGTAGAAGATATCCCTAGCTCACACTGCCTCGATGGTAGAAGATATCCCTAGCTCACACTGGCTCGATGGTAGAAATGTGGCTAATGTTAGCCCTAGTGATAGAATATGAGGAGGCTGTTCAAAACTAGCAGTTTCTGCTTGTGGATCTTCAGACAAGGTGCTGTTTATATACACAAAGGCCCTGATTCATTAAGATCTAAACTAATGAGTAGTAAATGGTTTACTCATGCTACCAGATTGCTGCAGTAGTTGCATTAAGAGCTTGCGGGTGGTCAACCAAAAGTAATGATATAAAATGACTTAACGACATTTTGAACAGGTTCACGCTCATGGACAAAATCCATTCTAGTCATCCCCTCTGGCGACCTTTAAGCTAGGAAAAAGGAGCATCCTACGCAGAGGCGTTTTCAATTGGAATGTGTTATCCCACGTCAACCTTCAATTTAAAATAAGATGTCACAGTTTACGAATGAAAATAAATGATCAGACAAACCATATTTTCATGAATATTTAATTATTTTTATGAATAATAAAATGTATAATATTTATTAGTAGTAGTAGTAGGAGTAGTAGTTTTAGTACTACTAGTAGTTGTATTTGATTGTTTTTATAACTTTATACAGTTTCATTTTTTTTTGTGTAATGTTTTTCTAATGTTTTCTCAGTCTGTTAAATATCTGTTAAATACCCTAACTATAACTATACAGTCTATGCTATGCTACCAATGATAGTGAAGCTGTACACTTTTCTAACCCATCAATTATGAGAGGCTGCTGCTAAGTTGACTGAATAGGATATTCTGCATGGCTATTATCAGATGTATGGCCCTGGTGGACGCAAATGTAACAGGCAAATGTGAATGACACAGGCTAGTAAACTGCCGTTAACTGCAGGAAATTACTGAGATTTTTGGGCATTCACAGAGACTTGGCCATTACTGGAAATTGTATGTATGTATAAACAAGATAGATTGATCAATAGATCTATCGATAGATAGATAGATACTGTTTATTATCTGATCATCACCATACACTGACCTCAATGACCTCACTGATGAGTGAGAGGTTCTTCTCCCATTGCTGTACGGTGGCCAGGAAGGGCCCCACGAAGCGGCTTCCAGCCATGCTCTGCAGGTTCATGGCATTGTCATCCAAGTTCTGGAGGATTTCATCAACAGCACCTAGTATGGAGCCGCGCTCCTGTGTGCCTTTGAAGTAGCGCTGCACACTGAACTTCATGTTCTCCCAGGTCTCCACCACCTCTTTCACCCCCTGTGTGAACATAATACATTCTTTTTTTGAAAATTCAGTGACATTTTTTTTTACAAGCACTTCTTTTTACACAGTCCTAAAACATTTCAGTACATTCCATAGTTAATACTTTTGAGTACTATACAGGTGGGCAAAAAGAAGTGCTTTTCACCTTCTCAATGCTGAGCTCTTTGACAGCTGAGGTGACAATGTCTCCAATCACAGTGCCATATTTGTTCAGCTCCATGGCAAACATGTTTTCCAGGGTGAAGGTGTCAGGGTTCATCTCAAAGGTTGTGCCTGCGCGCTCCATCAGCTCCTTCCAATGCCTGTACAGTCAGATTCCGTATGATTCTTATTTTGCAAGTCGATATACAGTTTTACTTTAACACTGTAACAATAATGTGAACTTTTTGCCCAACTCTTCAAACCCCCAAATTACTGCGCTGTTAATATTACATCAGTAAAACTAAATATTATTCAAATAAAGTTGTCAATGAGAAGGACCACAGGCAGATATATGTGGTGCGGCCCTTGCCTTTCTCTAAGGGCCTCGTTTTTCAGGTCCAGCAAAAGTGGCAATGACTCCTTAAACTCTTTCATGCGACCCTCGAGGAAGAAGGCCACAGGCAGAGCCCGCACATCCTTGGGAAGCTTCCGGAGACTTTTGATGAAGCTGTCAACGCCCTCTTGCAAAATCTGAATGTTCAGGTTCACCCACAAAGTCTGAGACCACTCTGTCTTTGCTGCCTTGAAGACAAAAGAGCATACAAACACAAAAAACTTACAGACAAAGACAAATGTTTGTTTTCATTGTTATTTTATATAACTTGCTCAACTATTCTTACTTTCTGGGCTTTGTGGATCTCATATATCTGACGAAGTCCATGCATCTCTCTCTGTACGTTCAAAAGTTCCGGGTACATGGTGATAGGTAGGTCAAACAGCTTCTCAGCATTTGCTAGCTCTTGCCGGCCAGATTCAATCTTGGCTAATTCAGTCTCATATGATCCCATGACCATTAGCCCTTAGACATTTAAGACAAGAAATAGTAGGTTGAATTGACTGCAAAGAAAGAATACTGTGTGTCTGCATGCAGAATGTAAAGTGGGCTTGATCTACCTGTCTCCAGGTCCTCTCCCACTGCTCCAGGGCCATGCATGTTAAAGCTCTCTGCAAAGATGCTGAGCTCCTGTTTGTACTCGTCTATCTGTCCCTTTGTGATCTAAGAAAGGCAGTGAAAAACACAATCCATGTATCATCAACATGCCTGCTCAGTATTAACCTGACTGTTGCAGACAAAATGTGTGTTAAAAAAATGGGAAAACCATGTTATTCGATGCACAAATTGGCGGAACTTTTGTATTGCTAAAAAACATGAGAGAAAATATGACAAAATAAAGAAATGTCTTTTGTGGAGTGATTCAGTCTTTGAATCAAAATAAAACAGCATAGATGAAACTTTAAAACAGACCATGATGGCTCTTCCCTTCTCTTCCATATAACATATTACAGACTACAGACACATCACAGACTAATCTGTCTGGTATGTTTAGGGTGTAAAACAAAGCATCTTTTCTTATAGCTGGATTCCAATGGAACCGTGTCATTACTCAGCAAACACAGGTGTCATAAATGCAGCAATGTACATCAAATTAATTTCGGAGGGATGAAAACACCCAAATCTTTCAGGACAACTGCAAGTGCTTAATTAACTACAGTATCAGTACTGCCTTTGCAAATCCTGACCTGATTACTATTGTGTCTGCATGATTTTGCTTCCACCTTACCGTCTCCCTAATAAGAGCATTAGGAAAACTTCCCTGACTTAAGTTGAACAACGCCTTTCCCTTTTAGGGTTGGCTGGGCTGCTACTTTTTGATCACACTGGGACTTTTGGAGAGCTGCGTTTCTTTGGCCATTTGTTTTGCATCCACTCATTCATACCTCAGCACATTGTGACATATTTAATTGTGTATTTGCCTACATAAATGTGTAAAATGGACATTTTCCTCCCTTGTTTTTAAAGTCTTTGAGCAAGGCCACAACAGCTGGAAAAAAAAGTGTGGGAAACAAGCTTGTAGCTGCGGTAATTGCATTTTGAATGACACTGGTCAACAGGCCATAAGTTCTCCAAAGATTACTAATTACATGTAAAAAATTAAGTTAAGAACATACTCTAACTAGTAGTCTCTGTAGCCATTGATGTCTTCACCTAAGAATAGCAACTGTAGCTATAACTATGCCAAAAATAAGACAATGTTTTCAAAGGCGTTAAATTCCGTCATGACGCGATCTCCCATCAAGTTTGATAAATCTTATCTACGTAACTCTTAGCAGTCGATTCACAGAGTCCCCACCCATAACAGTTCTCTTTCAGAAGGATAAATGCATACAAGAAGGCACAGATAACACATGAGTCACCTCAGCTGGATGTCTTATTACGGGTGCAAGAACTTTGTTGCGACCCTTTAGTTGTGACAATGAAAAAAGGGTATGGATCATTGCTGAACATTAATACAAAGGGGAGGAAACAATGTGGCTTGGACCGATCCATACACTATTCATTCCTATTCCATACACGCTCCATTCAATAAATCCAATATGATGATGATAATGTCATTAAGTAGTAATGGTATGAGTCATACTACTGTATATATCATCAGTAGATAGGTGACACATGATCAAAGAGGGGAAAATGGTTCTTACTTCAGTGAATGTTTTCTTGACTTTTCCCAGGCTACGATCAACTTTTCTGGACTCTGCAACCAGCTCATTCCAGAGCTTTCCTATGCCAGCTGCCTGTTCCAACTCTTCGTCTGAAGCCTAAAATTATGTAATATAATGCATTTTTATCCAATTTTGTAATTAGTTCTTAACATCATGCTGAAATTCAACATCAAATCAAATAAGGGGAAAAATGATAGCAGAAATAATTGACATACCTCTATATTATACATGGTTAGTGTCCTGTACCTCTCCTGGATATCAGTAAATCTCATCTCGACAGCCATTGACATATTTCTAATATCCGCGATTGTGCCCAGGACAAACTTCAGATCTTCCAAGGTATCTGGAGTCCTCTTCAGATTGTCTGACAATTGCTGTCACACAGACAAACAACATTTACAGAGTTTTCCAAGAAGCTCAACTGACTCAACCCTAGTGCGTAAAGTGACTTACCATCAGATGGTTCCGCAGGCTGAGGAGGTCCTCCCTGACAGACTCATTGAGCAATCTCCCGAGTGAAGTGACCCAGGCTTGGGCATTCTCCTGCACAGCGCTCGCCAGTGGCTCCAGGTTAAGCCGCACAATATGTTCATCTTTTACAAATGGCTGCTCTGCCACCTCTTTGCTTATGCGGGAGTAAAACTGAAGTTTCTCATCATACATGACACAGGAGGGACGTTTGGCAGCAAACTTCTCCATGACAATGGCTTTGTCCATCTTCCAGAGAGGGCGGTAGCGCTTCCAGCGGTTGAGGTAACGGCCCACAGAGTTGAGAAGGCGCTGGGCACTCTGTGAGACACCTATAGCCCGTTCAGTCACCAGTGGGTGCTGGCAAATCTCATTGTAGAAACTGAAGACCATAGGCTCATCCTCACCCTCAACACGCTGGGGAGGACACTCAATGCATGTTCCGTGCATCCAGCGCGTGAACCTCTGAAAAGTGCAGCATAGACGGATTAACTCTTAATCCATTTCTGATCAAAAGTTACAAATATGCCACGCTCTATTCTGAGTTAGCTTTGTAGGCTATGAATGAGTAACTATGACATGCCAGTATGTCAGATAAAAGGCAGTATGTCTGTTAAAGAAGTTCCATGGGTCTGAATTACCAGATTCTTTTTTTGTAAAAAATTTGCTTAGAACAAGATATTCCCTTCTAATGTTTAGTCAGCAAGCTTCTGCCTTGAAACCATCAGTAGTGTAAAGAAGCTAAGCCTCCAGAATAATAGCTTAACATGAGAGGGCACATGTTGGGCAGAGTAGGGAGCAGGAGGAGAATAGAATGGAGAGAACTCCTATTAGTCTTTGGTATATCACAGTGGTCACCAATTGGTGAACTCCAGATCGGATCCAGGCCGATAGAGGTTGCTATTCGGACCGCAAAGCTTTTAACAACATTGTGAGATTTGGTCAAGTTTAAAGGAAAGTGCCATACGTAAGGGTTTAAGTGGGAACATTTCTACTTCCAAATGTCTGACTACCTCTGCAATGTAAAGGGTGTTTTCTGATAAAGTGGCATAGTGGCCTGTTTTACAATGCTGCTAAGGACTTAGGGCCGTATTCTCCCATGCGATTAAGAAAAACGAAAGCCCACAGCTACACACTTTTTGGTCTAAGCGTACTCTCCTCTTGACTTAAATCTGTGTTTCTCATGTAAACACCATTTGCGTGTATTCTGCCCTTTTCAGGTACGTACTTGCGAGGGCTGTAGTACGCCAAGTGTCACTACAAGGCAAAACACTGTATTGGGTTTGAAGTCGGCAGTTCAGCTCTTTTATTCAGAGACACAGTTATCTTTATTTTCAGTGGCGGGCTGGATTTGGCCCGTGGGCCGGGAGTTTGAGACCCCTGATATAGAAAGACAGCTGTGCCAAAGGAAGTCAAATGTATTTAATGGTCACTTGTTCTGCGCCAAACCCAAATAGTTCAAAACAAGTGATCCCGTCTAATGGGGATTTGCCATTATCTTCCTTGAATTTAAGTTCATTATACAGGCCACTTTAGGTCCAGTTGCAACCACTGGAAAGAAACGTGAGCTACAGGCACCATATATGAATGTTTTGGTATTTTATGAAGTTCTCAGTCTACTGCACTTCAAGTAGCCTATTCAACTGCCAAGAAAAAACAACTTAATAAGAAAATCGGCTTAAAACAGACCCACTCAACTGAAAAAGGAAAATGCATATAAAATGTGCTTAATTTGCTCATAGCTGTAAAAACAGATAACGTTGCATTAACTGAGACTTTGGAAGTTTCAAGCTTTTACCTTAGTGCTTTCCACACAGTCCCGGACACACTGCATGATCAGTTTATACACTTCATTGCTTTTAGGGTGAAGCATAATCTCTGGGGCAGAGAGGATTGTTTCAATTTGGAATAGAGGCGTGTTACCAAGTAAAGCTGTGTTGAACATCTGGATATTCCTGGAGGAAAAAAGGGGAGAAGTTAAGTCAAGACAGACAAATAAACAAAAAACAAATACACACACACATCATGTGTCATGTCGTCCATTATATATAATCTTTTTAGGTTGTACTGCACCCCGAAGTGCATGATCTTCTGATGCCACAACGCTGAGGAGTCCAATATCCCGCTTGTAACCAAAGTTTCCACACTTGCGTTATCTTCATTTGCACGCAGATGAGATTTGTAACATGTTGCTTCTCTATGTACTTCGGTCAGTCCACTAATTTGTCACAATTTGTCTTTAATACGGTCCAAAACCTGGGACTACTTCATAGGGGTGCAAATATCAGGAGTGAACTGACATTCTAAAGTGTCACAAGGTGTCGTGGTATAAAAAAAGCCTATATGCTCCCAAAACATGAAAATGCTATTTAAGAAAGCTGCCAAATGTGGCCATCCCTTGGTAATTAAACATGCAAGCCATGCTCTTTCTAAACGTATCTATTGCCTGCATATTTGAATGACATCCTTAGAAGCAGATGTTCTATTCACTGACACTACTGAGGACGTGGTGAGGGCTTTGGAAAGGTGGAGCGCAGACGGAAGCTTCAGAAGAGGACAAATCGGGATTGGATCAAATCTGTTTTCTCATTGTCTATTCGCATACTGTTTAATGGGAATGGACTTCGTGACAATAAGATATACTTAAATACAACAGAATATATTTAACTCATTATTTTGTTTCGGGTAGGAGTGGAGGTGACATCTGCCGACATTGCCCCCTTTCCTACACCCCTGGGTAGGGGTGTGTGTCCCAGTTAGAGAGAAAGAGAGAGTGCTACACCATTCTTCTCTGTTAAAATGTGGTTGGTTTTAAACACACCCAGATGGCAATCTTACACATATGCCAGCCCTACTCACCAGCCACAACAACCCAGCCCTTATTAAAGAACAAGTCTTTCTGGTCTCATCAGCAGCAGCCACAGGGTCAAATGAATACATAAATAATAGCTTCAAAGAAAAACTGTTGAAGATTGATATAGGAAGTCAGATCCTGCATATTTAGAACGCTCCCCTAGTAGTGTATATCCCACACTATAGCCTGTGACCTGAGGCCTTGAAGTAAGACGCCTGAACAAGAAGGTTAGAAGCAAGCTCACCACTAAACAGCACAGCTAACTTTAATCAGCATTTCATTGAAAGTTAGAAGCAAGCTCACCACTAAACAGCACAGCTAACTTTAATCAGCATTTCATTGAAAGTTAGAAGCAAGCTCCCACTAAACAGCACAGCTAACTTTAATCAGCATTTCATTGAAAGTGACAAAATCATTACAACGCTTCAAATCTGACCTACAGCCATGTCTACTGTCATTCATTTGGGATCAAATATCCAGAAATAAACCATGGAAATGGTACTTTTGTGAGGTTTAAAAGTACAAGCTCTCCATAGTGTTGTATAATAATGCAGCTCCAGGGCATTTCTTCTGTAAAACAAAAGAAAAATGAATCCTGACTGAACTTACCAGAGCACCATCTTGATAAGGGAGTTGACGACCTTCCGCTCCCAGTATGCGTAATACTGGGCCATGCGTGTAGCCTTGCCACTATTGGTCTGCATGATAAGACTCTCCATCTTAGTGAGCAGAGGGCCTATGGCTGTGTATCTCCTGCCCAGCATGTTTTCATCCTTGGCCCGCTCTCTTTCAATCTTCTCAAAGAATTCCTTCACCCCTAAAATAAACCAAAACATGTCAATCAAGCACAAACACATACAAACTGTACATTATACTGAAACAGAGGTGGCCTGCCTGGTTTGTTAATCACTTTTTTCAAGTCGAGACTCACTTTACGATAACAATTACAGTCTTTCACAGAACAAAAAGAGTGTCGTTAAACCAGAAGCTGGTAAAATGACAACATGTCTACATGACCAGACGCTGGAAAAAAAAACATCTGTCCAAAGAACAAAGAACTTTAGTTGAGAGACTAGAGCTGATCTGGGACTTTTGAATAATTGGGCCATACAATTGCAGTATTGAAACTGAGCCAGATGAGAAACTCCCTCATCCATTCAAATGTATGTTCCTTTTTTGCTTGGTTGGGTTCTTTCATATTTATAAATAAGGATCTATTTCAGGCAACTGGAAGCGTTCAGCTGAAGACTTGTCTAACCTAATAAAACCGTCTGATGTTAGATATTATGAGCAAAAAAAGCCTGTGGCAAACATTAGTTAGTTACAACTTCACAGTGCACCCGTAGCATGTCATATTAGCCTAATAAAAGCGTCTGATGTCAGATGTCATATTAACCTAATAAAAGCATCTTATGTCAGATGTCATTGTAACCTAATAAAAGCATCTTATGTCAGATGTTATAAGCAACTTCACAGTGCACCCACAGCATGCTGGGCTTTCATACGGCTTAGTAAGGTGGGCTGCCTGCTGAACGTTGTGTTAAGAAGCACATCATCAACCACATCCAAATAAGCATTACATATGCAGCAGATCCACTAGCCTGCATTACAATGTTAATCATTGGACATCAGTTGGCAGTTTAAACTGAGGTGGAAAAGTTACATTTTACCAGTATGTAGTCCAAAGCACATTATTTTACCCAAAGATGAATTTGCATACCAATGGCATACAAGAATAGCATTTTGCAATACAGAGGGTACAGAAGATCTATTCGCCTACATCCTGAAAGAGTATTAAATCAAAATGTTCAACCTGGTAGATCTCCAGTTTTGTCAGGGGCTGGGAATTTGAAGAGGTTTGCCGTCTCCACGGAGAGCAGTTTTGCATCTATGTCCCTTTCATTCTTCTGAATTTGGTTAACAAGTGACTCAAATTTGGAGGTCGCTTGGGTGCCACGATAAATAAATTCAGAGATACCTGGGGAAAAAAATAGATTACTGTCAGGATAGGAAATCCAATGAAATCCAAAGAAGACAAGTACATTTTTTAGTTACACGAGAAAAGATGTTAAATTCCATTAGCTACTGCTTGGGGACTTCCCACAATGTCCAAACCTCTCGCTGGCACACGCAAGAACACATACTGAACAGCCTACCCTAAGTATTATACCCCAACAGGGGGCACCACAACCGTGATACCGATACTTAACAATATCAAGACTAACACAGAAATGCGCAGGCATTTGACAACCTTTTAATAGTTCATGCATACAGAAACATCAAAATCGATGATTTGTACTGATGCAATGCTATGGTAATATGGTCGAAGCAAAATATAACTACCCAGAGCATTCCAATTCAGCCGTTTGAATCCAGGACGCATTACCCTCCGGAGGTCAAGGATTTGCTCTGACAGTAGATTAAACTCTGCATCATTCAGAGAATCCATCAGTGAATGGTAGCGGTTCACTACGCTCTTCAAGCCATCCACATACCTGGAAATATAGCATAAATCCAGATAAGATTAGTGCACTCACACATTCACATACTGACAAACATAAACATGGCACCCTCCTTTGGGCGAGGTGGCTATTTGGCATGCTAGTTTGCATGCCTCAATTAGTCATATTGAAATTCAATGGCATTAAATATTTTATTGGAAGTCTAAAAAGGAGGAGTGGAAGTTGCAATGATACTATTACAATATTTGGGCCATGATACAATATTATTGATTCATTTTATGATACAGCAAGTATAGAACCTACATCGTTTTTTGGACACGAGAGCACAAAAAGCAAAAAGAGCTAGAAAAAAGCCATTGTTACTTTAACAAAATATCATTGCATACATGTTGCAAAAAGAAACACATTAACAACACAGGCATCCTTTAGTTAAAGGTAAACCCTAACAGTACCAATAACTAAACCAATAAACAAAACCTATAGGCCTAATGAGTACCAAAGTCTGTGGGTGGGAATTGTAGTGAGAGTATCTTCTATACTATAGAAGATACTGTCACTTACAATTCCCACCGACAGACATTGGTACTCATTAGGCCTATAGGTTTTGTAGAATCTATAGTGTACTAATTTAGTGAAACGTACATCTTTATTTTCAACCTCAAACAGCCACGAATCAATTTAATGATTATAGATGTCAACAAAATGTAGAAATGCACAGTGGTGAATATTAGAGTTAATAATAATCAAACCAGTGTAACATTGATCTCAGGTACTGAGTTGACAGCTTAACTGTAAGGACTACATGCAGGCTGTGCAGTTTGTCACAACTAACCTCTATTCAGTACCTCCAGGCTTTCACGATGTCATAACTGAACGTGTCAACTACTTGGAACAAGGAGCTTGTGCTCATACATTTATGGGAGGATTTATGAATGCATAATTGTGTAGGGAAGTGAATAAGTCCTGTTTTATAAATAAATGGAAGCAAACATAAGTTTCTGTTTAGTTCATAAGATGAGCTTTAGTGGCGAATCCAAGCAGTGTTTTATAAATTAGGCCCCACAAGAGGCAAACTGTGTTTGGGAAGATCAAAGAATTGGCCACTGATGACTGCTACCATTTTAGTAAAAATGATGCAAAGTTATCAGCAGACAGTTTCCTCAATAAAAAAACAATTGATAGTGCTCATACTTATGGAACTTGTCCTCCTGAAGGGAAACATTGCGGGCCAACTCAGGGACAGCGTAACCCAACTGCTCCATATACTTTGTCTCAGACATAATTTCTTTCAATTCTGGAGCAAAGTTCATCACATAACGTATCCCCCTCTCCAAATCCCGCTCTGCTACAGGGGCCAACTATAAAAAGACAAAGTTAAATGAATGCTGTTCTTCTCACTTGAGAATAAAAAATAACACTGCTATGTGATTGCTTTAAACTCACAATGCCTGTGTCTACAGAGATGCCTCCTGCACCATTGATCACAGTCAGCAATGTTCGTTTCATTAGTAGTGGTAGGCTTTGTTCAGTTTCGTCACGCCAGCGTTCATACTTCTTGACTTCATAGTCCCTCATACGCATTCCAACCTCCAGATATTTGGCTTTCACCTGCAAAAGAAGATGAAATAGACAGAAGGAAACAGAAGCTGAATTTTTTACCATCAGAGTAACCTTCCCTGATTTTCATATTTGTATTTGTTTTTTATAAATGTTTCAAGTGAATACGGAACAGGCCAATTTCAACATAAAATCCCCAGATTCTTTTAAAACACTGATCAGTACAAGTGCAAGACAAGAAAGAACAAACTAAAACCAATGGTCAAGAGACAATCTGAAATGGTGTGAACAACAGGAACAAAATGGTCATCATATATACAGTACATATGGTGATGCATCCTGGAATGAAAAGAATATACACAGGTGAACAATTCAGTTGTCTACGCTGCAAGAGAAAATGTCCTGCAATGCACAGCTTTAAATTATTTTGAGGTATGTTGACGTATACTTTCAGAGTTGTCAGTCAGTGTTCAACATCGTAAGATGCAGGGATGGAGGCCTTTAGTTACTGCTGAAAGCTCACGTTTCTGTTGTTACTTATTGTTACTTTGGTCTCTCACTGTCCTTTAGTTTTGTTTATGTTTTTTTTTTGTTGTTAATACATTTAATAAATGTGATTAATTCAATCTTTGGTTTGTTTGTAAATAGAGTGATTGAAAGAGAGTTGTGAGTGAGAGAGAGATAAAGAAATTAAATAGATGGGGAAGTTAGATATTAAGATATAAGGAAAGAAATAGATAGATAGATAGATAGATAGAGAGATAGATAGATAGAGAGATATATAGATAGAGAGATAGATAGATAGATAGATGGAGAGATAGATAGATAGATAGATAGATAGATAGATAGATAGATAGAGAGATAGATAGATAGATAGATAGATAGATAGATAGAGAGATAGATAGATAGATAGATAGATAGATAGATATAGATAGATAGGGAGAGAGCTGCAAAAACTGCAGCAGTGACAATTGACTGTTGACAGTTATAAAATGTTGAAGTCACGAATATTTTACCATTCATTTAAATGGACATCATTTATCGTATCTTATAGTTTTAAAGCAGCACCAAGGAGTTTTTGGCTTGGAGCTCCCCCTAGCGGCGAACCCTGTTGAAATTTTCTTTCCTCGTTTATGACAAACTAGCGAGTCAACAACTTTTCTAACACAGTCAAACATCAAGCAAGTGCAAAACAAGACGAGGCAGGACAGCAAATAAACTACTTACTAATCCAGCAGAAAGATGGCTAGCTCTGAATCAAAATCGCTACCCGATCCTAGTCGCGCATGCTCAGACACAAAGGACCGGGTGGCTCCAGAAATCTTACATACTGCAGTATTTTCCCTACAGACCCCCGATGACCATGGCGGAAAGGCCATTCTCCATATTAAAAGTAATTATAGCGGCACAATTATTGTTACATGTTGTTACTTTAAAAGTATGAAATGTACAAATATCAAAATATAGCCTAAGATTCATTTACGAGACCTACAAAAGTCTTGTATGAAGTTTGAATGAAGTTTCTGGGCCAAGCGGTTGTTGATAGTCAGATGGCTTAGCAACTTGATGTGCATATGCCAAACAAATGCAAATATTTCTGATGACATGATATATGGACAGAAATGAGATGAAATGAATCATACCCAAAACTAGCGTGGTAATCTCCTACCATTTTGCCTTGCTCACTCTCGAGCATCTCCTCCACCTCCAAGAAGCGTATGATGGTGTGTTTGATTCTGTGGAAGAGGGTGCGCTCCCAGTAGATGGCCCCTGCAATGGGCGGCTGATTCTTATTCAGAGGGGGGTTATCCTTGTGCTTCAAGAAGATATCATTGATGATGTCTACCTGTGAAACATGACAGAAAAACAGCTCTGTTCAGTGGGGATGCACTGAAGAATATGGGTTTTTTTCATATACTTTCTAAGTAGTTGCAACTCATGTGAATTCCTCCCCCACAAGAATGTATCCCATTTGCTCCATGTTCATTAACATCCAAATGGTCAGCCAGACCTGTGCTCTCTGGCCACTAGAGGTGGATACTGCATTTACATTTAGCAGTTTCACATTTACACAGATGGCACACTGCACATCAGGAGCAATTAGGGGTTCAGTGTCTTGCTCAGGGACGCTTCGACAGGGAATTGAACTAACAACCTTCTGATTACTAAACGACTTTTCTACCTCCTGTACCACTGTCACCCCACTGGCACCTGTAATTGGGTCTTGGACTTCCTGATAGGCAGCAAACGGTCAGAATCAGCAGCCCCACATCAAGCACCATTTCAGTCAGCACAGGCTCACCCCAGAGCCTACCCATTCCCCCCAGCCCTCACCACCTTCTACAGGGGCACCATTGACACCTTCGTGTTCTGACCTGCTGTATCACCGTCTGGTTTGGACAGGAGAGTGAGAACAGCAGGCAAGATCACTGGTGCCCCTCTCCCAGCCTTGCGTCCGCAGAGCCTCCAGCGTCATCACCCCGACCACCCCTTGTTACCTGATTTTTATCCCCTTTCCAAAACCGAATTCAAAGTTTGTCTGATGTAAAGAGTGGATTAAGCTGCGGGCGGCAGACCTCACCATCAGCTGAACATAAACACCATCAACAAGGACAAGGTCTGTTCAGAGGTAACATGACTGTGACATCAATGTAATGTGACTAATGTACAGTACATAATCACAATTTAGGTCAGATAGAGTGGTTGCTGGCATTTTTAAGATGACATGACTTATCGTTAGCCAGAAAAGATCAAGGCTCACGCTCTTTTGTTCACATTATCTCTGTAAGTCTACTTGTCACCCGTAGTAACTTTTAATGTTATTTATTTGTACATTTCAACGGGAAGAACCTTAGTTAAACTTGTCATCTTGGCCTACTGTAAATGTAAGCTTTATTTTATTTTATATTCAAGCATTTTGTGAATGGAGGCCCAACATCTATGTTCCAAAATCCACGGGATGTATTGGCAAATGATGCATATGCAAATAATGTGTGGCTTCTCCCTTTATTGTTGGGACTGGAATGGCTTGGCCTCAGTTTGTGTCATTTTGCCTTGTTGATAAAAATCAACATTTTGAATATATTCCTCCATCCCATATTGTAGTCCTTGCTGTCGGCTTCTTGAAGCTATATTGCCCGATAACCAGAAACTATCCCCAATACACACTGCGGATTATCTCGAAACAGTATGTCAAAATCAAAGACTAAAAAGTGGTTGTTGTTTTTCTAAAACAAATCATAAATAATCCCACATACCTCTTTGCAGTACTGTGCTAGAATATCATTGAATTTCTGCATCATTTGTTTGTTAATGGCTTCTCTGGAGCGGATGTGTTTGAATTTCAGCAGCATGTCAAAGGCTGCCGCTGCTGATCTCAGGGTCTTGAAGGACTGATCAATGAAGTTGATGGCCTCTCCCTCAATAGCCTTGGTGAACAGAAGCAAATACAATCACTGAGGGCTTAAGAGCAAACCAAAACAACTTTCAAATGTGCCATGTTTACCTACCTGAACTTTCGTCTTAAAGTCCTGCATAACGATTTTCCAGCTGCCCATCTTACGAATGTTGAAGGGGTCAAAGTTCAGCTCTTCAATGGGCACCACCAAGCTGTCCACCCAGCGTAGCACGTCGTCAATGCGCTTTGGGTCGCCAGTGACTGCTTTGAGTTCTGGCCCAAAAATGTTATAAAACTCTTCTAGAATCTGTTTGTGGTAACCAAAAGAATATGGACAATTAAACGCAAACATAGTTTACACTGACGGTAGGTCAAATACTCTCATTTTCTTTATTGGGCAGATCTTGGTGAACGACACTTTCGCCTTGATCAGTCCAATTTCTGATGGATATATCTTTAAAATCACATCACAGCGAAATGCAACATGCTTTTAACGTGTTTTCACACCATGCTTTCAACTACAGGAATAGGTCGGAACTAAGTAATCATTTTCAGAAGGCTTGAGCAATCTTATCTGTTCCCTATACCCTTGCATCAATTTGTCTTATCTCCATGTATTAGGATCCCGCTTGCAACTGTCGTTGTTCTAGAAAAACATCAACCAGCAATTAGAGCTTACTGATTGGCTGACCAGAAATCTGGTGAACTAAGCTCTTATCCTAAACTGAAAACTGATATCTCTCATATGATCTGGCAGCACAAGTCAAGAAGCCAATAGTTTTTTTCTATGTAATCTGTGACAACATTTTGCAAGCTACAGTATATTTAAGGAAAGCCCATTTCAGAGAGAACATTATGCCTCCTGGCCCATACACCTCAAAAGCCTTCCACATCACCATCACCACCATGACATCATCACACATTGTTGCCTTCCACATATTTTGATTATTCACAACAAAAACTATCCATTATATGTTTTAAAATGAAAAGTTTAACTGACCTGAAGGCTATCGTAGAGGTCCTGGCATATGGAAGCCATATAGTCAGTCTTCTCAAAGAGTTTTTTACGGTCAAACTCCCAGCGTGGGTCTCGCCCTGAGATCTCTATCCTTGCCCGCACCTCAAAATAACAGGCCTTCCACTGGTCCAGCACGTGCTTTCCATCCCGGGCTTTGGCCTTGGCTATCTCCCTCTTGTCTCTATGCATTATGATAAAACAAAGAGGTTCAATACCAGCAGAAGTGTCGGGATTTTTTAAGTGTAATAAGTGATAAATTATCCAAAGCATAAGATATTAATTTCCTAAAAGGCAGGCATAAACAGATGAAAGTTTGCTAGGGTTAGGCTTGGTGTCTTTTGGTGATATAGTTGACAATGTCGTGCTGTTGTGTTACATTTCCATGGGTTGGTCTGTCCTGCACGAGAGTGAGAACGACACAGTACATAGCCTGGGCAGCTAGATGGAATGATTTGTTTTTATGTCCTTCACATGATCATATACCATCAAAATGCATCTGAAGATGATACCAAAACGAATTGTTTATAAAAACACACCCCAACATGTGGCAAGTTGTTGCATACTGTTGCTTTAACTTTTTCAAATCTTCAACAAGTTTGCAACCCTTCAATGAGGCTGGTAAGAATCTGAACCTCATTCTGTTGCATAACTGTAACACAGAAACGGAGACGCATCCCAATTCACTTTGAATGGGGTGACGTCATATGTTGCCGAACTGAATCGTGGTTCCGTTGCGTCGCTTGTGTCCAAAGTTGAGAAAAGTTCAACTTTTCAAGAGGCAGCACATGTGTCATCCAATCAAATCTCATTTCTGCATTTTGATCTAGAGTTGTTTGAAGTTGATGATGCTCTCCTCTGTTCCTGCTAAGTTGTATGTATATGGTATACAGTACTCTGGTATAAGTTGTATGTATATAGTATACAGTACAAGCTTCAAGGGGATGTGTGCTTTTTGTATGGCAGTTAATTAGATAGATGTGGCACACAACGTTGGTACATTCATATGTTTTTATAACCCCCAACTCTATTGTATAATGTCTATGAAATGTCCTCCTATACGCCAATGCCGTGACCCCTTCAAATCCATATCATAGGAGTGTTTCGATATGACTTGAATGTATGGTGACGTAAGTCTGTTTTCACCTACTTGAAAAGAACGCGAACATTAACCACACGTTCAACACGCTCAGACAATTCCCAGGCAATGCGCTCCATGAGGGGCACCATCCGCTCATCTGTGTTGTAATGGCTGGAGATGATCCACACCATACGCAGTCCATTCATCATTAATGGTATAGTGTCCAAAATCACAGCAAAATCCACTCCTGAGGCTAAATTCTGCAAAACAATAAAGATACTTGTAAACTGTAAATATTAGTAAAACAAGGATAACAAGTAGCCTCATGCAAAAAACACTTGTTTTCTTATACTAACATACTTTATTATGCTAACTCTCATTAATATTGAAATCTATGAGTGGTCATGCCCTGTGTAACAGGTTTTGAATCTTGATATATTGATCTTAAAACCTGAAGTCTCCTTGAAATTAAGCAATGGTTTCTAAGCTTTTAATCAAGATTCAAAACAATATAGTTGTAATTCAACAGTGGGAGTGGCAAAACTCCTAACTCTAGATAGTTGAGTTGTTCAGCACTGTTTTGACAGAGGGGGTGGAAGTCAGCAGCACTCTCTATCGACCTCTTTCTGATGCCTCTCTCTCCATTCCTTTATTCTTTCTCTTTTTTTCTTCCTCTTTTTATATCTTTTATTTTGAAAACTACATTTCTTTGGAAGCTCTAGTATTTATTTCAGAAAATGTATCTGTGTACAATGTTTTTTGTTATTATCATAGTGCTTGCACAATTATTATCATTATCATTTTTATTGTTGTTGTTGTTACAACAAATGTTAACATAAAGATTTTGTTCAAATTATGAAGTAGGATTTTATACATTTAAGATAAGAATCTGAAGCTCAGCTATCCAGTAGCTAATAAGAACCAGAGATAAATTTCCACAAGAAAGATAAGCCTTTGCATATCGTAATCGATGCAATTACACCAATGTCGCGATTCTCTAACACCAAATGACCCAGTGATTTTCTGGCACACATCGGAACACAACACACACTATGCTATTAAAACATCGACCACTTTGTCCCTTAAGAACATTTGTTGTCTTCGCCTTCTCTCCACAGCCAGAGATGGCAATCAAGACGCTTTTAATTAGTGGTATCTCGATAATGGAACGACCTGCTATCCGATCAAGTGACAGCCATGGTATCCACATTCAAATCACAAATCGTTTAAACACCTCTTTAGAACTCATCTGTCATTCTAATGAATTTGTTACAAGCTCTACAACTTTATTAAGCAAATTGTTGTTGCAAATTTGTTTTGTAGGTCACTTTGGACAAAAGCATCCGCTAAATGCCATAACCATTTTTGTCCTTTGTGTCTCGAGCACAGCTGATATTAGTTCAATAATACTTGCGTTTTATGAAGGCTTGAGTGTGTATTGTTGTTGACCTGTCAATCTCACCATAAAGGTCTCCGTTATCAACACAACCCCATGCGGCAGACACGTCCACCGTCATCGATCAACGCAATGTACACGTGTGAATATGGTGTTATATTCATTTAGAAAAACAGGAAGTTGTCCCACTGGGCAGGTGAAGGAAGTGTTTTGCCCCATGTAAGTGAATGGGAGTACATAGCTTTTAGAGAAGCACGTTGTCATGATTTGGGACCTCCTGGCCTCTAGAGGCCGCCAAGAAAGAGACTCTTGGCTTGTTTTGTGTGGACATGTGCTTCTTGTTTATTACACTTGTACAGAATGGAGTGCCATATGGTAATATAGCTGGATAGTTCATAAACTATAATAATCTATAGTGTTTGGTGTGGTATTCTATTTAACAACATTTGATTTGATTTGTTTTGACTCATTTCTGGGATCTAATTGTGAGTCACCTGACACGGTAGCAGTTAAGTGATTTGGATGTTAGCCTGCTGTCAGTGACCTCCAGGTCCTCCTATGTCTATGGATGCAACATTATACATTCCATTTCAAAGAAGGAAGTGGCAGAACACCTTCAACACAATTGACATGAAACGCCTACATTTGTATCAATGAGGTGAAGGGCCACCCTCAGAGGCGCTTAGCTCTGTGCCCATGTTATGACATTACATTACAATTACCAATGTGCTCTTCTAATCAAAATAGCTTTACTCAATGCCTTTCTTTGTTGTGTGTAAGAACACATGGTGCGCGTCTATTTAATTAGGGCCCATTGTATTTATTTGTCTATTTGTATATACAAATTTGGTGAATTAGAGTTTTTTTGTATACCAGTAGTTCCTCACCTATGTGACACACATGGCCTCCTCCTGTCTCACCTTAAAGTGCCTCTCCAGAGTGCTGAGGAACCGGACATTTTCTACAGACTCCACGTGGTACTTGCTGAGTTCTGTCACAGTAAGATCCAGGTTCTGCACAGCCACAGGATCTGCCCGTGACATTACCTCTAAGATCTTCTTTACCGCAGGTAATTTGAGCTGCTCACTCAAAGCACTCAAGATAGCTGCCCGTTCACGCCAGAAATCGATCTCTGCCATTGGTCCTGGTGCCTAATGGAACAAGCGAGCATCACAAAAAAATCTATCTTTCACTGACAGTTTTGGAAACGTTTGACAAATGACATCTTACAAGCATGACACAGGCTGCTATAACATCAAAGATTCTGAGACATTTCATACATATTAATGATAATTGAGCGCATTGAGACAATTTGATTGTAAATAAAATTGAATTGAATCTGCTTAAGTCGAACCCTGAGTAAGTAATGTGTTACTACTGCCAGAAAGTGGCAGTAATGCACCTAAAAGCTGTTGCTTATAGATGTGTCCATTCGATTCAACTATGGCTATATCCACACGATTGAGTTTAGTGTTTATTTATTTATTCACTTACATTTGCAGTGTTCGTGTAGTGCTTTTATTTATTTTAGAACATCACGATGCCTCGTAGAATCATGACTATAAATGTGAAACGTAATTGTTAATGATACAAATATTCTTGTATCTATTATTATAATTATTTAAATCCGAGGATATCTGTAGAGTTGATGTGAACGCAATCACCAACGATTTCTCACAAATTCAGCCATTAACCCTTCTAACACGGAGAGGCCCCGTGGGGCATCTAGTGTTTTTTGAGGAATTGCATTTAAGAAAACTCTGGGTGATTTACGACTGCTATTTAGCATTCTGAAATTCTGGTCTAAGTTCAGAACGAATCCCAGATGAGAAAACTTTCATGAATGCCAAATTTGTCCCTAAAACATCATAAGTGGAGGTCAGAAGAAATTCCTTCTTAAATTCCTCTTAACTGTGTTCGAGAATGAGGCCCAATGTTTTGAGGTGGGGGAAAATAGGAAAATGTCAAGGCATGTCAAACTACCTCAAAGCTGTCTGACAGGCCTTGGACCCCAGAGGGTTAATACCACCAAAGGGTTAAATAGACTACAAACCTGAGGTTTTTTCCTCTGCTGTTCCTCTATAACAATGGTGATTTGGGTCTGCCAATTCATTACACACTGTTCAAGATTTTCCACAACCTCTCGGGTTGCTAGAAGCACATCCACTTCTGGCTCCAAGTCAAGTTCAGGAATATGCAGCTTAATCTGACCTGCAAAAAAAGTTCAGTTCAATGACAACACATGGTGTCAAGTATGGGCATGGTTACACGTTTAAATGTAATCAATCAATCCATTTAATCTGAGCTAACCCCCCCCCAAAAAAAAAAAAAAAAAATCCTTAAATATATTCAGACTGGCCACCTGGCATAACATGCACTATCCCAGTTGACAGAACCAATACAAGCAACACTAATTAACCTGGACAGCTGTGAAATATGTCATTGTATGTATGTACTTAGCAGACGCTTTTGTCCAATGTGACTTACAAAACATAAAAAAACATGAATCAATATATTTAAAGTACAGATTTAAATGAAAAACAATAAATTACTATTAATAATAATACTTCCAAACACCCAAACTATTATTATATGTATAAAGTATGCCTTAAACAAAGGGAGCTAAATGGTGGACAGTGTCCAGTAACATGTGTTAGGTAAACTGTATGAGATGAACTGTTTTTATAATAAATGACCTTCAACAGAAAAAATCTAAAAAACTAAAACATTGATAAAACCCATGTGCCGGACTAAGGAGCCCACCACTTTATTTACATTAATCCTGGACTTTTTTTAATTTTCTCCCCTGGGAAAACGTGTCAACAGGAAGTCAGACAACCTCCAGTCAAGTTGATTTACTTGCATTGCAATTAACCTCAGGTAATAACAGTTACAATTTGCAAACAGAGAGCTTTCCTTTCAGTTGTGATATATGCTTAGTTACATTGCTATTCCCCCCAGAATGTAAGACTTTCTGTTTTAATTTCGTGACAGTTTTATTAATAGTAACTAGTAATGTTAGCCCACCGTAGCATAACCTGCTTAGTTTAACGCTAATGCTTTGTTTATTTACGCTAGCCTACAACTATTAACATCTTATTTGACACAGTGTAAAAGTTCGTTTAACAAGTCAGTTGTGTATTTAGCCGTATAACTTCGTAAAAGTTCGGTTAACAAGTCAGTTGAGTATTAAATCCGTATAACTTCACAGAATTCAAAAAACTAAAACTATCGTTTTATCCTTCCACCCATCGTCTACCGACAAGTTATCCGCATGTATAATTAGCCATACAAGAGGGCCTTAATTGGATATTAGTTGGGCCTTGGAATGCGGGAATGTAGAAACAAAGATGACTGGCAAGCAACAGACAGCCCTTAGGTAGCCTGAAGGGAGACAAAAATATCAAATCATTTTAGTTTGTTCTAAGGAAGTGAGCACCAGTGGATTGGATCAGTGTAATTGCAGTATGAGAGGTATGGGAAAAGGCATAATTAAAGAACAGCGCAGCAGGTGTGGCAGTGTTTTCTGACCGTATCCACATTTCAGTAAGGAGAAAAGTAACTGCAGGGATAACTAAAGCCAAAGCAGAAATAACATCCAACTTATTCACTGCAAACAGGCAGTGACAACAGCCCTACAGATAAAGTAGGCCAGACAGACTGCTGCTCTGATATTAGATGTTAGAATGGTAACTGGGGAAACAGAGTCAGTGGTCCAACCTGAGAGTACTGTGCTGGAAAGTACGAAGCAAAATACCACTTTTGTTTGTGTCTTTTGTATCATATTGAGTTAAATAATCAGTCAATTCAATTACTGAGTGATCAATGTTACGCTGTCAATCTGCTCCCAGATTCAATTACAGAGATGTCAGATTTAGAACAGAAATAACAAAAGGCAGTGCGCCTTGCTCAAAACATCTGACATGAAACTCCCACCTCTTTGATGAGACACAACCAGGTGTTGGTCCACACTTGAAGGCAGCTAAGGCTTTAATCTGCAGAACGTTATTGGCAAATAATTGTGATTAGGTTGGAATAATAATTTTGCCAATGCCAATGGCAGTGTACACGCTGTTCCTCATCACTGTATGTAAGTACATATAAGCATTTTAGGCAAACAAGCTCTACTGCGCACACATTCTTTTTTCTTCCCCTCCTATACCTCCAAGATAAAGAAAAACGAATCCATGCTTTTATTACTTTGCGACTAGACTACTGCAATGTTCTTCTGTCCGGATGTAGCAAGAACTCAATAAAGAGCCTCCAACTAATACAGAATGCTGTTGCTTGCACTATTCTCCGCTGTGGGATGCTGTAGTTTCTCTACCTGATCCACTTGCAGAAACCCTCTGCCTACACCTGTCCACCCCCACTACAACGTAAATGTAAATAATTGCCACCATCGACATAGTTTTCTGTTTTATTGCTCTACTTACCCTTATAACCTTACGAGCACACTGTATACCCACTAAGCTGTTCTACAATACTTGAATCCTCTCTCCCCATTTCTCCCCCAAGGTTTCTTCCTGATAACAGGGGATTTTTTCTTGCCCGTCGCCTTTTGTGCTTGCTCCAGGAGGGATTCAAGCTCTGGGCTCTGTAAAGCGCCTTGAGACAATTTTATTGTTTTTGGCACTATATAAATAAAAAATTGATTGATTTAATTTTGACAGGCCTTCACGGTACACAGCCACAGAGACCAATAGATACTCTTTCCCAGCAGTCATACATCTTTAAATACAAGAAAAACAAAGCAGATCACATAGAATCAGTTGCAAGTGAGCATAGTGGCATACCTTCCAGCTGCTGGAGAGTCCTCTCAATGTGGCCTAGGAATTTAAACGTACTGTTGAGCAGCTCATCCCGGATCATGCTTGCCCCATGAGTTTCCTTAGGCGGCTCAATGTCGCCCATACCTTCCTCAACAGCATCTTTGTCTAAGGACATCATATGCTGGTAGCCTCCATTTGTAAGCTTCAGTTGGTTACAAGAAAGCAATGGAATGTACACCTGCATATTGAGAGTAAGACAGATCACATCATTGTATATCTGACCCAACACTGTGACGAGTATACAACACACAAATTGTTCTCCAAGTTAACAATGTAATATACTGTACATACAAGACTAAAAGCAAAGCGACTCAAAAGTGAAAGCTAGTTGCTACACACATGATTGAGGATGTCCTTCAGCATCAACAGGGAATGTCCATTCAGCATACCAAACTCAAGTAACTTTGGCATGACATTGTTGGCCTCATTTATGTCCACAGGTTCATAGATGGTTTCTATGAAACATGAAATCATAGAACACAAAGAACAAAAAAGGTCATCAAAAGGTACTTCTAAAACTGCCTCTATGTTTGCAATCAATCAATTAATCACTCAATTTGTTTATTTGATCAAGAGGGACAGTGTACATTCATGAACATTAAAATGTAAATGCACCCAATTATAGCCAAAAGGCTAGTCCCCCTGCCAGAGTGAAAAAGGCTATACAACCTAAAAAAAAAGGCATTAACGTATATATCAAACATAACATTGACAATAAATCAAAAATAAAATAAAATAAAATAAGATAAAATAAAATAAAATAAAATAAAATAAAATGCATAGCAATGTCTGCTATGTTTAGTTGTTGCTTGCCAGTGAGCAGAACTAGATAATTAAAGTTGAGAATCCACAACATGAATTATGTTCACTCACCTTTGGTATTCCGGAGGATGTAGAAAATGTTGGACTTCAAGCACTTCTCAGAGACATGGTTCACTGACACGTGAAGCTCAATGTGGTACACAACTTGGATTTCATACCTCTGATGAATTAATGAAACACAGACACATTTTGGAATGTCACTGAATTTGACACCCTGTGCTATCTTCCTGTCCAATCCCTCCAGATCATTACTTAATATTTACTTTATTTAATTTAATAATACTAAAAATCATGCCAAATATAGAAATTAATTTGTAATGGCTTTCATAAAAGGAAATGGGACTAAAGGTCAATTTATACTCATCGCTGGACAAAAATGAAGAGGGTGTGGCGACAGCGGAGCCCCCATGGGCTTTCATGATCTGTCGCTGATGATAAACTGGCTCAGACCTTAACGTGTATTTCTAATTCTATGGCAACTCAGCTAACTGGCAGACAAACATTAGTTCAACTAGTTCAAGGCAGAACAATCTTAACATTTTGTGATCCTATCATTAACATAGAAGTGATATCTATCCGACCGTTAATTAAGTCAATGTTTCATCAGATATGAACTACAGCTGACACTGCTAGCTACCTAAGACGCTAAAAAACATTAATTAGCCAAATGTCCGTAAACAATACAAAGCATCCATTGAATCTCTTCTAATCCAATCTCAGTCACCGATACAAACTTTAAACGTCTGCGTCCTTTCAAAATGTTAGATTTTAGAGACCAGGTCTGCCTAGCAGACACACATTTTGTCTCTTTCACGTCATTTTTTGTTGAGCGACACTTGTCGTCTGGAGTACAAATTTGCCCTAATTCCCCTCTTCACAAAAAAGAACATTGGCCATTTACCATATGGATTGTGAAACTAATGATTAAGTCAGCGAGATAGTAAGGGATTTGTAAATGATAATGGCTCTCTTACAGGGACAGAGGGTCCATCTTCAGCATCCACATCAGCATCAGCATCAGCATCAGGCTCAAGTGGCTGACTCTGGAAAGTATCTGGGGCTTCCTCCTTCTGAACCTCAGAAAACCTTGATTCTTCAGTCTCCCATTCTGTCTCTTGCTCTAGAATGATGCACAAAAGAAAATTAGACAGAATGTTAAATCACTCTAGCTTACAGTATTGTATTCATGTCCCAGAAATGAATTGAAGTCTACCATTAAGGTCATAACATATCATTCAAAAAGATTGGTTTCAAGTCTCATGGTTGACACACTGAATCACTTCCTGTTCAACACTGTCTTGACTCTTGCTGTAAGTGGCACTTCACTTTCAAGGCCCTCTAAGTCATATTTCTGCTAGGTTAATGGGTAATGTACTGTACTGTGTAGATGATTGTATAGGTTGGAGTTGGACTGATAAATCAGAAGCATGGTGGTATTATACACACCCGGAGCAAGCAACAGATGCGTGTCAAATACCGCCTACCTATTTTTGATTGACACATCTTATTAACATATTGAGATGAAGAAATACAGGAATGAATGAATGAATGAATGAATAAATAAATAAATAAATGAATGAATGAATAAATGAATGAATACATAAATTAATGAATGAATGAATGAATGAATACATGAATACATAAATTAATACAGAAATAAATACATACATAAATGTAAATTATAAGTAACTATTGATTGACAATTGTGCATTAATTAATACATGTATTCATTTATTTCTGTCTAAATGCATGGATGTGGACATTTATTTATTCATTCATTTGTAAATATGGCAGGTTTGGTCCTCCATACAGAGCAGAGTTGTTAGGCATTTAATCAATGCCAGAAAAGGGACTTTAATGCTCGCTGACGCATGTTGTTTTTTGTGTGCACTTCCGCCAGCCACTTTCACCATCAAAATAATGTTAATTCTGGGAATTCTGTAATTCACATAGCATGGAAGTCCTTACGTAGCCATTCTTGGCTTGTTTTGACAGTTAAGTCATGAATCACTTATCAAAATAAACGTCAAACTTTTACCTATAGACAAGTGACTCGTTGTTATGGCTACAGTGTGTGTGCGTGTGCGTGTGCGATCATATCCGACCAAAAAGCGCTCTAGCCTTGGGAAACAAGAAATATGAACAGAATACTTCAAAAGAGTACGAGGGTGCATTCAAAACAAATGTGAACTACAGAGGACACAAGCCTATGGTTGGTTCTCAGGAAGTTACGAGACACTTTTTATTATATATTATAATGGCAAAAGGTGTTACGTGTAGCTAGGTGAAATAAACAAATATGTCAAGGCATGTCAGTCTACCTAAAAGAGCCTAACAGGCCTTGGAAGAGTTAAGTGTCAAAATGAACATGGAACGTTGGAGCGGTCCTCTGGCTGAAGAAGTATTGAATAACGTTAGTTATACCTATGATATCTTATTGTTCGCTAGCTGACACTAGCCAACTGACGTTAACATTATGTGTCTGGGGTGTAGTAAGTTGAAAAAAAAAACCTGTTTACCAATATTTATTGGGACTTCGACCTCCTCCTCTCGTATCTGTTGGGAAAACAGAAGGGTCGATGGTAGCTCGTCTTCAGTAACCTCATTCAGAAAACGTATTATTTTCTGCCCGTCTTCTCCGTCTCCACGGCTGAGCAGGTCCTCGAAACAACTTTTCTCCATCATATAAAATGCGGAGCATACTCTTTGTCGTATCCATTCCACTCGTGGGTCGTCGAGAGACATTCCCAAAACTAAAATGTACACGTAAGTTACAACGACAACATGCTATCTCCATAAAAGCAAACGTTATCTATGCCCCTCTTGTATTAGCTCAATGTCACCAACTGAAAGTTTGGAGTCGTCATAGCAACAGCTCGTTTCCTTCAACCACTCCCCCAGTAGTGATGACAAACTCCACTCTTTTCACTGACTCGAGTTCTTCTGAGTCACTCACTAAACAGAGCCGGGTTTACGAGTCTTTTGAATCACCTGAGTCAGTATCACCAACAGCATAGAAATCCTACTGGTGAAACACTAGGACAGTCCACTACTTCCAACTACAAATAAATAAATTCAAAGTTGAGTGCTTCAGTCTACAACATGAGGGGGCTGTCTGTTTCTGTATTTGTAATTTTTATTTAAGGAAGGAAACATTGCATTTTCATCTTGTTAAAAAAAATCTGAAACATAACGCTGTAACATTAGTTATAAATATTTATATTCAGCTAACATTATTTTCAGGTAGATACACAAAAATGAGCTAGGCCAACATCTACAACATTTGTGTGTTAGCCTACTACTTGTAAGTTGGCCTCAGTGTTGGGGAGTAATGAACTACATTAAACTAACAGTTTAACTACATTTTGCAGTGCCTTGCTGGTAATTCAAATACATTGATATTTGGATAGTGATTAAGTAGTTAAATAAAACATTTTGCCATTGAAACTACAAACAATTTTCAAAAGGAATGATTTATTTTTTACCATTGCTTCTCTACTGTATTTGAACCCCCTTTGACCAGCCCAGTCCTTTTTCTTTCATCCTGACCGCTGTGAAGGCATGCCAAGGCAAAGCATTCGTCAACCAGCCACCTTCACACACTTGACCTTTGTGTAGAACATAGGCAAAATTGATTGCTATTTATTAACAAATGTTCAGATAAGTTGTTGCATGCTATTTTAAAAGTTCTCTGGCTAACTGAGTATTCCTGCGTGATGCAATTTATAATTTATAATACACTACCACACCTGAAAGATATATATACACAAAGAATGACCAAGATCTACTGACGCAGTTTAGAGAAATCTTCGTTTAAAACCCTCCCAAACAACTGTGCCAAGCTGGATGAGGCTGTGGTCTGCTGTGGAGAGGGTCTCTACCAGTTACAGTCATGGACGTTACATCAATGTCAACCAGGGTATGGATGTCTGAAAGATTTGCGTGTTACGACAGATTTCATGTGAAAACACCACTGTTATACTGTAATATAATAGAACGCTATTTTAGCTATTTAAGTTAAGGGCTGATGGATGGGGTTGTCGATTTAATCTGCGTATTCTATACAACAGAGCCAACAGACACGCTACGATGGAGAGATAGAAGGAGGGATGGTTTGGAGATATGGTCCATAGTGTAGTGTCTGCTGTATTGGCCTTGTCTTCAAAGGCGGCGATGTTTCCTCAATGTCCCAGCATCACTCCTAGCTCCGTTCTCTCACCACACATAGCGGTTGGTGTCTCCACGCGGCAAACCCACAGTACATCCTAAGTCTCCTACATTGCGTTCTGTATGATGTCTTCTCTTCTCTGATTCTAGCATACACGTTGCATTTCAGTTAAAGGAAGGTAGAATATACAGCTTACCATAATGGGTCATTTTACATCTCAATATTTGAATGCAGTGGTTTTCCAACAAGAAATCTTTAACATCACAGTGGGGTTGCATGATGGCACAAACGAGTTTACACTGAAATAATATTGAGTTATAGTCAAGAGGGTAAGAAATACCTGCTGTCTCAACAGTCAAATGCCCCCCTTCATATTATGTAATCATAACATGTATTGTTGTTTTCAATCTTCTGACCGTATGTTGTTTTTGTTGTTATGTTTTTCTTATTCATTATCTTTTGTTATAAATGATTGTTATTCTGTTGATCCCTCGTCTGTCTCCCATTGACTTGTCATAGCCCTGAGTCAGGCTGTGTCACAGCTATCCTGGACAGACAGCCTAATTCGCTTGCACATGCTGTCCTCATGTCATCCTCCAACAGCAAGTTATCTTAAGAAGCGTCAAACTGCAGCTAAGGGAACCTTACACTTTCCTCACAATTTAAATCTCAGCCATATTCCTATCAATACAGATGTGCAACAAGAAATGAATCAACGTATTAGCTTGGCTTCTGCTGGAATACAGTTTAATTTACGCTCACGTCTGGTTGGACTTGAAGGAATGAAACAAACTGAAAATGCCAATGCATTTAGTGAGAGACGTCACGTTTCATCCTTTTTTCTTTCAAGTTCAGAATAAGAGCAGAAGCACAGAAGAATGTCCAAAGCCTGTTAATAGCAGTTTTGATCCTGCTCCATTCAAGGAGAAATGCCTGCAGTAATCAACTTAACACTTTTCGGTAGTCTGACATGCCTTGATGTTTTTGTATATTTCCCCTAACTTAAAACATTGAAGCAAAAGTGGCATGTATGATTATATTCTAGAAGTTCTCAGCAATAATAACATGAGAGTAAAAGGAATGTAGTAAAAAAATGTTTTATTTTTTAATCAAATCTGAACCTACCCTTACAAAAACCTCAATATTCTCCACAGGTAAGCAAAGACTCTTAATCAATGTACACTTTGCTTTTAAAGCTCTTAAGCACAACACACTGAAATGCTTAGTGTTGAAATACTTCAACTTCATTTTATTATGTTGCTGAAAAAAATAGACAATGAAATAGACCTATTGGTTGAGCAAGTGAGACAGAGGAGACAATGTCTACTTTGTGAAGAAACTTTCACAATTCTTATCAGAACTATTAAAAAATGAGTCACACCAACACCAATCACATAAGTTTCACTGCTCCACTGGCCACCAGGGGCGCTATCGTGCGATAGCACATCAAATGTTGGGATCCCCTCTCCAGGTCCACGACATATTCTCTGCAAGACATGACATGGGTGTGTGAGTTCACACAAACAAATCAGGGAGTCAATTATAGACATTCCCATAGGGAATTACTTCCATACAGTGGAAATGGTAAAAAACATAGAATTCCTGGAAAACCATGCAGTATCTTCAAACCAGTTGCCTACCTTTGATCATCGGTTTCATGTTCGACTAGAATATTCTCCTGTCTCTCCTTCACATTGAGAAATACAAAAGTGTCCAGACAGGGCTTAGGGACTGTGAAGAAATAAGAAATGAAATATTGGTGACAAACTGGTGAGGCATATGAGAATCAGTGCTGTCTAACCCAATGCTCAAGGTGGAGAGGAGAATCAGCGCTGTCTAACCCAATGTCCATATGATCAAGGTGGAGAGGAGAATCAGTGCTGTCTAACCCAATACCCATATGAGAATCAGCGCTGTCTAACCCAATGCCCATATGCTCAAGGTGGAGAGGAGAATCAGTGCTGTCTAACCCAATGCCCATATGAGAATCAGCGCTGTCTAACCCAATGCCCATATGAGAATCAGCGCTGTCTAACCCAATGCCCATATGAGAATCAGCGCTGTCTAACCCAATGCCCATATGCTCAAGGTGGAGAGGAGTATCAGTGCTGTCTAACCCAATGCTCAAGGTGGAGAGGAGTATCAGTGTTGTCTAACCCAAAGCCCATATGATCAAGGTGAAGAGGAGAATCAGTGTTGTCTAACCCAATGCCCATATGATCAAGGTGAAGAGGAGAATCAGTGTTGTCTAACCCAAAGCCCATATGATCAAGGTGAAGAGGAGAATCAGCGCTGTCTAACCCAATGCCCATATGATCAAGGTGAAGAGGAGAATCAGTGTTGTCTAACCCAATGTCCATATGATCAAGGTGGAATTCAATCTTTGAAATATCGGTCAAATGAACCACCAAGATGAAGCACCAGATCATTTTAAATGTATTCATTCATTTTTGCAAACATACGTCATAACGGTTATTTCTTTGTATTTTGTTACTGTTTATGGTTAATTTTGAAATGTTTTGAAATTTGTAATATATATATATATATATTTAAAATAATAATTAAAAAAAAGCACAGACCAATATTTCCATAATAAAATAAATGCCTGGTACTGGGTGCATAGAACAGCCCAAGTCCAAGTCCCCGGGTCAGAACAAAGAATATAGATATGTATTACAGCTCAAGTAGGAGAAAAGAACTGTCATTACTATCAGGTATATAAGTGCTATCAGCTATATAGTTCAGGACATGAAGGATAGAAATACTGTATGTTGGATGTTGAATTAAGGATCCTAAAAACCTGATTTGAATTAAAGGACATAAAGAACATTAACTACAGATAGACAATGACTGCACTTCAAGCAGTTGTTCCTCCGTGCTCACCTGCTTTCAGCATGTCCATATGTTGGAGGTTGGGAGGCATGTGTTTCAGAGCCACTTTATTCATATAGCTCTCTGTGTTAGCCAGGTACCTGCGCCAAGACAAAAGAAGAAGAATTGGACAAAATATTTACCAGACAACTGACTCTGGCCATTAATATTTCACAACTCACTCTCTGGCAAATACTGATTCTTCAGCTGTCAAGAATGACGGATCTCCTTCTTCACGGGACTTCTCTTTCTCAAGAATGTGAGGGAAGAATTTCTCTATCTGCAAGTAGAAGGCAAAAAAAGATTACTTAATTTGGTCTGTCAATAAAATACCCAGTCTGAGAACACCACATGTTAATTTAACTGCCACAGAATTCTACAAGAATGCCCTCACTGCCAGACAAATATGGCTGACATACATTCTAAATGAAAAGAATCTTCTGGATATTGTCAAACCATTTTTTCTTTCTTGTTTTACACAATTTTTGATAGCTAGTCAAATAACAAAGGAAGCAACACCACATGCTGTTTAGGGCTCCCAAGGCAGCACTACCTCCTCTTCCTCCTCACGTATCATACAGCACTACCTCCTCTTCCTCATGTATCATACAGCACTACCTCCTCTTCCTCATGTATCATACAGCACTACCTCCTCATCCTCCTCTCATGTATCATACAGCACTACCTCCTCTTCCTCATGTATCATACAGCACTACCTCCTCCTCCTCCTTATGTATCATACAGCACTACCTCCTCCTCCTCTCATGTATCATACAGCACTACCTCCTCTTCCTCCTCATGTATCATACAGCACTACCTCCTCTTCCTCTCATGTATCATACAGCACTACCTCCTCTTCCTCTCATGTATCATACAGCACTACCTCCTCATCCTCCTCTTCCTCTTGTGTATCATACAGCACTACCTCCTCTTCATGTATCATACAGCACTACCTCCTCTTCCTCCTCATGTATCATACAGCACTACCTCCTCTACCTCTCATGTATCATACAGCACTACCTCCTCTTCCTCATGTATCATACAGCACTACCTCCTCTTCCTCATGTATCATACAGCACTACCTCCCATGAATTCTGGCTCCTCACTCTCCTCCTATACATACCCACCGGCAATTTCATGTACACATGATATACTTTGCTTCAATTATACTAATATTATGTACGTATGGATTTTCTGCACTTTTAGACTATGTCTATCATTAATGGAGGTGTATAAATCAATACAATTAATTGAATTGAATGTACTCATTACAACTATTCAATAAAAACATTCTGTACCTTCTGTAAGCGAGAGCGCAGGTAGCTGTTAAGGACAAAGCGGATGCGGTCAATCTCCATCCGATGAATGTTGGCTTTGATATCACCCTTCTTCGCTCGCTGCAGATTTTCTTCCTGTAGTACACAAACAATTTGAAGTGGGCAAGTTCCAGGTCTGTTTTAAATTAAATAAAATTAAATTAAAACAGCCATTTAATGGAATTGTCAAAACTGAGCCGGTAAACGTATTCCATAGCTATGAACCATTTAAACTGCTGGAGACCCGAAACCTAAATGATTAAATGATGTATTTTATGGTAGTGGTTGCTAGGATGTTGCTCATGGTCATTGCCATGGTAATTGAAGCAGCTGCTACGCTGGTTGCTAGGGTGTTGGGCACACACGTTTTTTGTGGATCTGTGGAGAAGGCATTGTGACCATTAACACCAGAAAGATCTATGTATGAATGATAATGTTGCAGCATACATCTGGAGCATAGCCATCGTCTCTCTATTAACAATTTAATATTATTGTTTGAATTATGTTTTACCCGTACAACCATCTTGTGGTTGTTCCGCTGGCCCACGATAATGACTCAAGAATCAAGCTAGCTTACTAAGCAGCTTGTTTAATCCCATGGTGTGAGTGTGTTTTTATTTCGATGACATGACGGGCCTCACTGACAAAACAGTGAGGCTTGTCAAGCTGGTGGGAGATCTACTCGTTTGGGATGTTTGTGCATGCGTATTGTATACAGTACGGTATTGCTGACAACTGGTTTTGATCGGAGGCTAGCTAGGGCTAGAAAGACCAACATAGTTACGACCGGCCAGCAAGCTTCGTGTCAGCCAGCTTAAGCTGATCTGGAACCAGTTATAATACCGCACGTGTTATATACATGTGCGCACACGTGTTAGGGAAATAATGTTTTCTCTTGTCAGCTGATGCACTGTTAAAGGAAGGAGTTAACTAGCATTATAACTTGTACTGTTTTAATTCTACTAAAAGTTCCACTATATTTATCACCATGGGCAGAAAACACTTTGAGCTTTGAACTTCAAGCAGTCATCTCTTGCAAGAGGTCTCAAAGCATAGGTTTTATGCATATTACATGCATATTATGATAATAACGGTAGGCTTATAGATTCTGTGCAAGATATTGGTACTTGGTAGAGGAAAGTTGGATATAAAATGCAGGCTACTGGCTTTGCAGAACACACAGGGAAGAAAAGGCTGTAGTAGTTGTTCTTTTAAATAAGCAGTTTAAATGGCCAATGCAGGTGTTGTGGTGGTGATGGTAGTGGCATTGGTTTGTGTGTGTGAATTTGAATTTCTATCTTAATATCCAACGTCTCAATCAATTTCTTTCTTTTTCTCTTTCTATCCCATCTTCTCTCTCTCTTTCACTCACTCTATTTATCTATCTTTTTTTTCTTCATTTCTCTCTCCCTATGTTTTTCTTCATCAAATACACTATACTGTCTACATCTTTCTTTAATAAATTGGAATGACCCCTCTTTCAATTGATCAGTCTGTACATCTCACGCTCTCTCTCTTCATTTTTGCCTTCCTTCTACTCTATCCGTCTCCCTACTTACATTGAATTGCTTTAAATAATCTTTTACTTTATTTGAAATGCAAATGTTGTTATCTCTCTAAAAAAACTTTTTGGATTAAGTTTACAGCTATACCACCCACCGCTAAATTGGCAGATCAATTAGATTAGATATAGGTGACTATCTATACATCCAAGATGAGCAGACAGAGATCAACCTTCATTCCTTAGTGCTAAGGTTATACCCCCTAACATCCACAGTCACTCATTCACAGGGATTATCACAAGAGGATAAGAACTGTTATGAACTATACAGGATTTTATACAATGTATTTGACCTCACCATGTGCCCGATTTGCTCCATCACACACTCTACAATTTCACTCTTGTGCTCCAGCAGTTCAGGGGAAAACTTCTCATTGAGCCATGCCTATGAGGAAAAAGGACCAATCACTCGTGAACATACATCACCATCGCTCACATAAAACTCCAGAAATTAGAGTTACAGTCCAGAGTTCTGGGGTAAGGTTGTTGATATTTGAGCTCAACAGCCAATCAAATTATTTTTGAAAGGAATAGGTCACAATTCTAATTCAATACACTTTTTTGTCAAATTCAGTGAATTGCCTCTCGGTCCTGTAGCTGTCCTTTCAGTGTGCACTCAAAAAACAAACACAAATAAAACCCTCAGGACAGGTGTTCGCACACAGTGGTTGACCAACTAGTAGACCACCTTAAGGTATTCATTAGCATGATTTCTGAGGGTTTTGCAGGTCAAACCACCTAAAACCATCTACCAGCAGTTTTTCCCCCAGCAGGGTCAGTAAATGGGAAACAAACATAGTAGCTTGGACCGAGGCATATACTGTAGTTCAAAACAATCAATACCTGCTTCAGGAACACGGAAGGGAGGGGTGCCATTTGATTAGCGGTTGAGCTCAAATATCAATAACCTTTCGCCAAAATCATCTTCCAATTTCCTTCAGAACAGGTCAGGAAGACACTGGCAAAGACCTGACGGACAACTCGTCATGGCATGAACATAACTAGCAATGAATGTTATTCTAACCACACAGGATAACGTCAAAAGGAAGAGTCCTCGATCTTTAACGTAGAAACTGTGCCCTTCATGACAACCGACATTCAGGCATAATTTACCCTTGGTGAAATAGATTGGCTGATATGGTTTTTTCAGCGAGGAAGAGTTAATTACAAATATCCACTGTCTTTCTTCAATTAATGTACACACAAACTCAACTTGGGAGAAAAAAAAGCTCCACGACAACTTACGACATTAACAAACTAAATAGGCTAAGTTACCTCTTCTAATTTCACGATGAGCTCCGCAGGGGTGATTACATCTTCGTTTTCATCGCTGTGGTCACTTTGACAATCCGACATAGTGCAAATACTGTCCAGACGGGCAATTGATATTGGATGACGACTTAATGAGATCGCTTTATAACTTGCCCCTTACAGTGTTAACAATTATGTGTTCCTCATTGATGAAGTTACTAATAGAAAATTAAACCGGCTTGCTTGCTGACTGTGGCTCCCTTAAAACCTAAGAAATAAGCAATAGTCAGCGTATCTTTGTTCATATGTTACTGCTTCGGTAACACATCCTACAAATAATATATTCAGTTGTTGGAAGTATCCTATATCTCTAAACATGCCGCAAACAAACGGTTGACATTAATCGTTTACGTCGCGCTGTCCTACACACTCCGTATAGACGGCCGCTGCCGACCTAAGTTACCACGGTATATTCACTGGTAACACAAATAACTTCCGCCTCCAAATAAAACTCCCGCCATTTCTCGCCCAAGTTTCTGTGACGTAATTCAGAGCGCATAAAGGTGCGCAAATGATGCGCAATGTTGTCGTATAAAGGCCAACGGCCACCTTCTACTATGGAGGACCAAACCTGCCATATTTACAAATTAATTAATGAATAAATAAATGTCCACATCCATGCATTTAGACAGAAATAAATGAATACATGTGTTCATTAATGCACAATTGTCAATCAATAGTTACTTATAATTTACATGTATGTATGTATTTATTTCTGTATTCATTCATTCCTGTATTTCTTCATCTCAATATGTTAATGAGATGTGTTAATCAAAAATAGGTAGGCGGTATTTGACACACCATTGGCTTTTCAACGCTTTGTATTCGATTATGTTAGCCTTACCTTGCTGTCATGGAAGACATAAAAAGGGCAATTGCCAGAGACTTGGCCCGGCTGGCCGATCTCGTTGAAAACGAAAATGTATGTCCCGACTTCCTACTGTTCCGTATAGGGGCTATACTGGCAAATATAGGACTTGTATCTGCTGAAATGGACACAGAGTTAGACCCACTTGTTCTTGAAAACTTGGAACGCGTTGCACACCAAATAGGAGTCTCAAGTGACAGCACTAGCAGGATCGCGGGACGACTTTTACATCCTTTGCCCATCAGTGCCATTGAATCATACCTACTATCGGGTTAACAGCTGTTGACATTGCTCGATTGTTTGGAGTTAGCGAAAGAACAATTTGGCGGAGGATGGCCCACAACGGAATAAGGTAACGTTGAATGAACCACTTACTATATTAGCTGGTTGATCGAGTAGGCCTTCATGGCAGATAGTCAACCCACCCACCAGTGCAATAAAGCTTGCAAGAAGTTAATCTCAGCCGGCTTTACGCTCCCTAACCACTTAAAATCTAGTGCAAGATTGTCATTGTTGAGAAAATCTGAAGTGAATATTTATAATATTTATTGCACTGGTGGGTGGGTTGACTATCTGCTTGAAGGCGCTGAAAAAGAAATTCGGAGAAGTCAGCCTCTCTCACTTCTGGTGCAGCAGTATCACGGCTGAGTATTCCTCCTTGGCTAGACGTGCAATTAAAATCTTACTGCCCAACAGGTTGCACACTGAACATGATTTACGTGTAGCTCTGTCTACCATAGTGCCTGATTTTGAGTCTCTGATCAGATCTAAAAAGCATCCCCAGTTCTCTCATGAATTATCCTAAAACAGCTAGAGGCCTGATTTTGCTCATTCTTAAAACTGCCTGTTCAGGTTTCATTGTAAATTTGGTCATTGTAAAAGGAGGTAGGTCCATCTCATATTAGTTGCAGTGTTCACAACCAGTTCATACATATGTCAAATCTAAATGGATGAAATGTTAAGAGTATTTTGCCAATGAATATTTTAATAAAAATGCCAATATCATATGTGCAGTAATATTTTCCCCAGTTCTCTCATTAATGACCCTAAAACAGCCTATGCCTAATTTGCTGAATTGTTAAAACAGCCTGTTCTGGTCTTTTCATTGTAAATCTGGTCAATGTTAAAGGCGGTAGACCCACCATGTTATTTGCAGTGTTCACATACAGTTCATACAGTCTGATGTCAAATCTAAATGGATGAAATGTTTGAGTATTTTGCCAATGATTGAATATTTTAATACAAATGCCAATGTAATATCATATGTGCAGTAATATTTTTGAGAAATAAAATAAGTTCTCTTCAATGTAAAAAAAAATGGGTCGCGACCATAGGAAATTGTGGGTCCCAAGGCCAGACCAGTTAAGAACCACTGATCTATGTCATATGTAGCCCTGTGCTATATTTTCTTCTCATTTTTCTTCACGTAAAAATATTTCCAAATGTTTAAAAAATGTTTTCAATCTGCTATGCTAAAATGTATTTAGTTTTTCAATAGCCTGTATTTTATTTTCATTTGAATATTTCGTTCCTGTAATGCAGGGCTCTTCAATTAGTTTGGACCTAGGGCCGGTTCTTTAAACTGAGGCAAAGTCAGGGGCCGGAGGATATGAGTAATCACGGTAACAAATAAAGAAATTACAACAACATACTGAAGGAGTGAATATATTCTATTTTGTAAGTCCTTAACAACATATGCCCAAGGATTCAAAAATCAAACCAGGTGAGCAATAACCAAGCCATATTAACAGACAATTGGAGAAATGCAATTAACGAACAAAAACATGCACTTCATTGTACATAGCTGTCCCAACACAACTTTACTGGTCATTATCCTCAATATTTAAGATTAAACTGATTTGAGTAACAGGCAGAATCTAATGTATCTCCACCAACAAAGTGCATTGCAAGGAACTGAATAGAATTGTAACAAATTAAAAGTGCTTGGTATTCTATCAAGGAAATGGGTTTCAAATTTCATCACTCAGTTGAGGTGAACTGTATCAGTTGTTTAGAATTTCATTAATTTAACTGGCAAACAAACTTTCAAGTGCACCAATTTTTTGTTTTACTATTCTGCCCCCCGCTTCTGTGTGTGTGGCATGGTCACTCTAGCCTTGCCATTGGCTCGGCAGATAGATAACCGTTTCCCCAAGAGAAAGTCTGAAGCTTGAAGTTATTTTCAAACCTTTACTTAGGAAGCACTGTAAACCTGAGCAGACTTACAGAATACATCTCAGTCATCTCATCTCGTAACATTCGTTTCTAAAAACAATCACTTAGCATTGCATGTTTAAACTACGTTAGCTTAATGCTAACTTATAGGGGAAATTCCATAGAGACCGCGCTAGCGATTAGCATATTCATCAAAGTAAACAATTCGAACAAACTTCGGTTCATTACAAGTGGTTTCCACAAGAAGTAATGTTTCTAAGTAATAACTGATCAACTATTTAAGAAAACACTTACAGGCAAACGTTTTCTGGCCATATATCAGAGTAGGAAAAAATATACCGCCACATATACGGGTGAATACCGCCACCTAAGGCACGTGAGAGTGTACAATTAGCCATAGTCACGAACTGAATGATGCTACCGGAGCACACTCCGGGGGCCAGTCCAAAGCAGCTCGAGGGCCGGATCCGGCCCCAGGGCCGCCTATTGAAGAGCCCTGCTGTAATGTAATGGGCTCTATGCACGCCAGACTGTTACGTCACGTTCGTCTTTCGAAAAGCCAAATAATACGGCTCAGTCTTCCGGCTTACTTCCTAGTAACTGTCAGTAAGACTTGCAAGCACAGATTACAGCAGAGTACTTCAACAAAGTAACGTTACATAATGTATAGTCCATATCGAATCATATACTTAAACATGTTAAGTCATACATTCTTAACTTGGATGAAAGAATATTCAACTTTCACAGATACTAATGATCAGGCTTGGGGAGTTACGGAATACATGGAACAGTGTTACGTAATTAGCATACAAAAAAAAAGTTAACTGTATTCCGGTACAGTTACAAATAAAGAAGACGTAATTAGATTACAGATACTTTTAGCAAAAATTGGGATTACAAATAGATTTTAAAATGACATCATACTATCATCCACATGCGCACTTTACAACACGTCACGAGAAGACAACAGATAAAAAAGGTCCATATGATGACCTCGAGTTAAAAAAATGCTTTCCCTGGCTGGAAATATCTACACTATTTTGAAAGTGGGAAGAACATGGTTACACGCGGTGAAAATACTGTCGTTGTCCAAGGACTCCACGTCAAATTTCATGAAGCATTTACAGGCAAGACCAACACTGCTAACTAGGGATGAGAATCGATAACCGGTTCTTTTTTAGAACCGGTTCCTAGTGAACCGATTGTTTGGAATCGTCAGCCAAATTCTTTAACGGTTCTGCTATCGGTCCTCTGTGGCGTTGCGCATGCGCAAACTTTTTTAGTTTCTTCTTCAGACTGCATCAAACATGGCAACTAGGCAGAAGCGTTCTGAAGTTTGGCTCTATTTCACACGACAAAAATGACACCTACGTAACCTGTGTAAAAAGTCTATTTCGTCGAAGGGAGGAAATACAACAAATATGAATAAGCATTTGAACACACAGCATGGAATTAAATTACAGGAATGTCATGTCTTCGATGCATGCAGCAGCTCAGCTAACGTCGGTGCTTCATCTCTTTCTGTCCAAGGTCCTCAAAAGTGATCACAACCACTCACTGTGTGAAGCAATTTGCCTTTATTGTGTGTAGTCGATCAAGTTATCTTCTGTCCCTTCGTTTGAAGCATACATTTTAGCTCCGGCATTGGTCTCCCATTATTGATCACTTCACGTTTGGATTGAAAGTCCAGTTTTGAGAAATGTTTGATCGTAACGGTGTCAATTATCGGAGGGCGTGTGTTATCAGCAAACGTTCGCGTTATCGTGTTAACCCATTATTAAACTGAGCATATCGTCTTTTAATCCATTATTAAACTTAACATATAGCTACGCTAGCTTAGCTATAGAATCTTCCATTTTCAGCCCCCTACATTGAGGCAGAGGTAGTGTTTGCCTCCCCTCTTAATGTGGCTTTATGTCAGCTCAGCAAATTCAGCGATTTTGTTAGTGCCATTTGTTTCATTGTGTAAACCAGCTTTCACTATATAAATAATCTCCATGTCCATCCAATTTAGCTGATGACGTTCAGAGTCAGACCGGTTCAGAGGCTGGTAGTCTGTCTGGGTCACAGGCTACAGCTAGCACGTCTTGTACACCTCTAGCCCATCCTTTCTTCGAGGCAGGGAAAAATAAAATGACCGAGGAGAGGATCAACGAATGTCACCGAGCAGTGACTAAGTTTGTGGTGAAAGGTTTGCACCCTTTTACTACGGTAGATGCCCCAGATTTTCGGTAGGTTAATTTCTAGGAACATGTTTAAATTAAACAGAATACATTTGATTTAAGTTATGTAAGTTTTATTTTAAGTTCAAGAGGAATATGTATAAATGTTTTTGGTTATTTTTTTTTTTAAATGTGTATGTATACATACTGTATATGGTGTGTGCAGTATTATAGAAAATTATATAAAAGAAAATGAATGTAAATAAACCCGTTTGTGCTCTTTTTTTTTCACCCCTTGCCCAATAAGAATCAATAAAAGAATCGATAAGCAGGAATCGATAAGGCATCGGAATCGTTAAAATCTTATCAATTCTCATCCCTACTGCTAACGTCTACGGACATCCAGTTAGCTTAAGGTTAAAGTTGGTTAGCTAAACTGTTAGTATTGATTGCCTACTAACGTAATAAAAAAGGGGGACTTTGGATAAAACACAAGCCCCTGACCGAAATATGTTTGTGGAAGTTTAATTGAAGTTTCAGCGTGATGTGTTGTAAACATCTGTTTATTAACAAAGCAAGTTTGGCTATATGTAAGTTAAATGTGCATCGTTACCACGACTGTCACTCAAATAACATTCAAACAGCATATTTAAACTATACTGCTATACTATACTACTCTGTAGGTCTGCCCTATATTTAAACTTGGAACCAGTAGTCATACTGTCAGCATTTACTTAAAATGTATTCTCTGTAACAGTTCAGAAAGTGGACACTTGATTCATTGAAAATACTGTGGATGCTCTAAATCTGTGCCGATTTGGTTTTTTATTAGCCTATGATTTGTAAACTGTGGTGTTGTGCACTTTCAATGTAGGTCAGTAGGCTGATTTGCATAATGACAAGCAGATTTGTCATTAAAAAACACTCCGCAGAGGGCAGGTTTAATTGTTAAAACTTGGTTTCCTCATTTCCTTTTCTAAGGTTACATTGTGCTGTTGATTTACAGAATACGCTTAAGTGAAAGCCATCTTATTGATGTCTCTTTTCTGCTGTCTTCATTTGCAAATTTGCCATTGAGGTAATCCAGGTTATCTAGCCTGGATGCCAGACGAATTTAGCCCCGCCCACAACATTTTAGGTCGGGAAGTTCGGTCTGGCATTACTCCGTTGGGGAGAAATTACGGCCGATCAAGAACTTGATCGGACCAATCAAATTGTCAGGGCGGGCTTTATACGATGATGGACAGATGATCAACCGTAACGTAATCAACCACGTCACCAACACACGGGTTGAATTCGTATTCAACAAACATGGCTGCCGCTGGAAAGCTGAAATGTAAAGATTCGAGTCCATTTAGACATTGACAGTGCATTCATTTTGAAAGAGGAACAGAGAAACGCGATCAAGGCATTTGTAGATCGGAAAGATGTTTTTGCCGTCCTTCCTACGGGATTCGGTAAAAGTTTAATTTATCAGCTGGCCCTGGTCACATATTACGTTGCTCTGATTGGTTGTAGGTAACCAATTGAGCGAAGAGGCATTGTTTCTCCTGGTTCGGTTGAAACACGCCCCATAATCACAGCCCAATGGAGCAGTATCAGACTCATATTCTGACTAGAATTATGAGTATGACAACGTCAGGCTACAGGTTATCAGTAATTGTATCAGAATACATTTTTAAAGAAATCCTCCCAACCCTGCTAACGATACTGTCACTACCGGATGGTAGTCCGCTACCACATGGTAGTCGCACATGCGCACTACCCGATCAGTCACTACCTGATGGTAGTAAAAATAACAGAACACATGTCCATCCCTGACCAAAGATGGACAGTTCACTTCACTTGGTCCCCGGGCGCTACAAGCTGCCCACTGCTCCTGGGGGGTCCTTGAGGAAGGACAGTCCAGGATGGGAAAAAGCAGAAACTAAATTCACCGCGATCTCAGGCTTACCTGCGTGTGTGTGTCCTGTGTCGCCTCCATATATCCACGTGTGTGTTCCAGTGTGTCGTGTGTGCCATTAAAAACCTGACAAAGGTCTTAATTATTATAAAATTATTATATTATTATTATAGTCGCTAGGGATGGGCATAATTAATCGACGATCGATTAATTGATCATTAAGAATTTCCTTGATGACAATTTTTTCATCGATAAAACTAATGCATGTTCTGTTGCGTAGTGTGCGTGTAATTTATTTATTTTAGGCCTGTCAAAGTTAATGCGTTATTCTATGAGATTATTGTGTCCGAGATTAATGCAATAAAATATTTTAACGCAACTTTGTTTACTTCCGGTGTGCGTTGACCCATGGCACGAAACCGCCGCGTGTCTGCAGTTAGATAGGAGAGACCGAGACGGTAGTGGAAGATGGAGAGAGCTGAGGGATTGTTGGGCGGAAAGTTTCTGTTTAAGAGGCAAAATGACGGAACAATCGACAAAACTAAAGTTGTATGTAGCATTTGTCAAGCTGAATGTAGCTATCACAGAAGCAGCTCGTCTTTAAAGGTGCCATATTATGAAAATTCCACTTTTTTTAGTGCTTCTACACGTTCATTTGGGTATCTGGCATGTCTACCAACCCAAAAACGCTGGGAAAAAACCATTGGCGATCTTTGTTATGGTTCCTCTAGGTCAGAAACGTCATGATTGAGTCTGCGAATGAGATTCCCGTGTGTTGGCCTGTCACAACACATTGGGAGGTTCCCTACATGGCCTTGGCCTTGATACAATCGTGAATAAGTGCTGTGTCTTATCAAAACTAATCTCCTGAGCCAGCAAGAGTGCCAATATGGGCTAACGAGTTGTAGCTAAAGCCCATAGAAAAGAGCTATACAGCTCGCTAGCTATTAGCACTCTAGCTTGCTCAGGAGAGTTTAGCTGCAGAGAAGACACAGCAATTATTCACGATTGTACATCTAGGTTTCTTTGGCGTCTGTTGTCACATCCAACAGCACAACATATCACGGGTGTTTAGAACTTTGTGTGGGTTGTGGCTGTAAACAGCTCGCTAGCTATTAGCGCTGTAGATTGCTCAAGACAGTATCATAGCTAATAATAGTAGTTGATAACCAAGTGGTTAATAATGTATCGCTAAAATGTATGATTCCCGTTGTTAAGGTTAGAGAATTCTCGCACCAAAAAGGCATCATTCATAAACGACTTGATAAGCAGCTTAGACTCACCTGCAGTTACCAAAACAGTTTGTCAATGTGGGGCATTTGAGGGTTTTGTGTATAGTACAGCACAAGTTAAAAATACTGTTCACTGTATGATTATTTCATAACGATTTATGAGAAAAATGCCGGGTTGGTAGTATGCCAATGTTATTGTACCTATTTTTCTGTGTTGTGAAACTGATATTAGGTGTAATGGAATACAACATTTCTTCAAATGCTAGAGATGTATTGGCTTTTAGCTCATGTTTCATGCATTGCAGTGCAAGGATAATGGTCAGTGAGATGACATTTTATTTGCAGTATGGAGTATTTTCCTTTTATTACATTCAGGAAAAAACATGACTAACATTGCTGCTCTTGTGGTTAAGGAAGAACATCTGAACAGTGTCCTAGGCTACATCATGTGGCCTGTCAGACAGATCCTCCAAAGCAGCATCTGGACCAGGAGAGCAGGACCACCCAGATTCTCTGTCCCAGAAAGCCCCAAGACCAGCTAACAAAGCTTCTGTACACCAAATACCTGTAACGTCTGAGCAAAGTTTACATTGTATTTAGAGAATAAATGGTGACACACATCTATTGAGTCTTCCTTTGTTAACAGTATGGCTACTGATGGCACAAAGTGTGATTTTGTAATCAATGTTTTTATTATAATTGGTCTTTTTTGTATTTATTACCCATGTACTAGCCAGTACATTTAATAACTATGTTTAAAAAGCTCTGTGGCAATCTTTGAAGCAAGTCTATAGAAACAGTTTTGGTATGTAACATGTCAACAGTTGACACATGCAAGATGAGCAGTAAGCAAAGTAAGACAGAGGGAAGATTAATTTATTGTATTTTCTTCCCCAGTTATATTTGTATTGCAGAAATCACTGATGACTCATATGCATACAAAACAAAACAACTTACTGCTATATTCCCCTTAGACATAAGGCCCATAGTCTGCTCTATAGATGTTGAATGCATTCTGTAGTGAGAACACATTCAATCACACAGCTAAAAGTCCCGGATGATGCACGTTGGTTGGTTTGGAAGCTGCAGTAGTCTTCTTGTTACCTTGAATATTGAAAGTGTAAGTATCATGGAATATGAAACAAGATGACTGCATAATTACCATGTCATTCACAAATAATTTTACCTGTGGCATCTCCCTGCAGCATCCATTCTCAGGCTCTGTAGGCATTTGCTCACACTTGGCACAAATACGCCTGTATAGGTAAAAGAGTTTTAAAAAGTGACAACATTGCAGGTGAAGTGTATTTGAATGTTGTGTTACAATTACAGACACAAGTTGACAAATACAACGATATAATGAGAAAACAATGTTTGAACGCTAATAAACGGAGGTAAACACGTTACGTTATGTTCTACATCTGTGTTAGTGCCATTTTCCACATTGTAATTTAGACTCAGATTAAGATATTATGTTGTTTAGATTCATATTTAGTGATTGCTCATTATAATGATTGCATAATTGTATTTTATAGTTTTGCATTTCAGTTTAATATATGTTTAGTGTACATGCATTGCTTAGAATAACCAGATATGCATGGGACATAAGAGTTGCTTTGGAGTGCGCGTGGTAGTAAGCTACGACGTAGTCTGCTCGCGCATTGATGGAATGTATAAGAACTGTGCGATTTATTTCATTGTTCAGTATTCAGTAAAGACGGAGCGAAAACACTGTTTTCTACCGTTGTTAAACGCACTAAACACGCGTAGAGACTCGTTCTTTCCGTCTAGAGTGGTTAGGTGAATGAATATGTTGAAAATGAATTCCTGATAACAAGAAGGGAACTTTAGCCACTACAACCTGCTTGGTCCATTACTGTTGTCAGATAACACTTTAGTTTACAGATGGAACTTTACTCATGTAGTATTTATATCTTTATGGCGTTCCCGTTACTTGCATTTACACAAACAGTAACTTACATAAACACACTGTATTTGCTACATACTCATACATGCACAAATTATTCACGTATCTCGAATCTCTAGCACCACTATGCTCTCAAAACCGCTAACAAGACTGAGAGACCTTAGCCAATGTACAAACAAACAAAACATGTAGAAGTGACAAAGGTAACTTACCATTCAGAAACGTCCTGTTGAGCCCTAACTTCTCGAACTTGTATGGGAGCCTCTTCTTGTTCAGGGTCTGACTCTGGTTCAAAACGATATGGTTGCACAACGCTATCTTCATCTGCAGTAGCCATATTTCTAAAAAGGTAATGGCTAGCTGGGCAGGCAACAGCTAGGCGAGCGCATCTCGTGGGGGAGGGGAGAGGGGGGAGCTGGCTCATTAGCATTTAAAGGAACAGGCACTCAAAACAGGTCAATCTGTGGGGAGGTGTTTTTGACAGGGTAAAAAGGGTGCTGTTTGAAATGATTCTTGTGGTATTTTGACCAAAATATGTTACAAACATTTCATTAAGACCCCAAGGAACCATATCAACTTGTGGAAAAATGGGCATACGATGGCTCCTTTAAGTTATCACCTTAATGTAAAGAACCTGACAGAAAGCAGTCCCAGGTTAGATGGTGGCCAACCCACACTCCACGACTTCTCTAGGAAAATACCATACCAAGACACCATTGTGTCTCGCATACATCCCTTGTATGACGGCGAGAGAGCACGAAAAAAATACAATTAAACAACAGTGTCTGAAATACACGCTGTCTGAAGTGATTACTCGTTAATTTATAAGATTTAGTCTTTAGAAGAAAAACAAACTTTTAATCGCGATGAATCTAGATTAATGAATTTCAAAATGTGAGATTAATTAGAGAGAGAAAAAAACGAGGGTCAGTTGTGTTTATGAGCACCGGCTTCCTTTAGCTGTCGGCTCCGCTGCTTAAGAGTACAGCAGCGCATATTTTCAAGTGTAACCATTGAACGGATCCGGTTTAACTGCCACAAGAGTAGTCCATCTTGTAATAAAGATCTCAATGAGGAAACACGCTGTGTTTTTTCTATTTTCACTGCATTTTAATATAGCCTATAAATAGTGAATTTTAATATAAAAATATTAATGATTAATCGAAAATCGATCGTTAATTCTCCCGACGATCGATTAAGACAATTTAATCGAATGCCCATCCCTAGTAGTCGCGTACATCGCGCACGCGCCACTTTGCAACACTGTAGACAGCGGAATACAATCGCTGGCTAAATCTGATGGAAGTTTGCGAAAGACGGTATACTTTAAGAAGTTTGGTCATTGTATACAGCTGTAAGTTCTTAACGTTTAAAGAAGTTAAAGATATACTGGATATCCTCTTTTGTTCTCCCTGTCAAGTTCTATTGGCTAGCACATCAATGCTTTAATTGTTTTACCTACTGCTATATTTTCTCACTTCTTCATAATACAAACTATTTGCCTTTTACCCTTACTCCGTCTCCACACTTTTAATAATTAAATATTACATTAAATATACCCACATTATGCGTTAAGACAACCCCATATGTTGACGTTGAGCCTTCTGCCGTAAACCGTTTGTGTCTGAGCATGCGCGATGTGCACGACTACCATCCGGTAGATGACAGATACTATCGCTGTGGTAGAGCAATGTTAAAATTACACACATTAGCCTACAACTAGCTAGTTAACCTTGACGATACAAAAATACAAGAATGACAGGCTCATCTTCGTATTCGTGGATGTAGGAGGAGGCGTACATTTTAAAACCCTTCTCCAGTTTGCTACTGGGTGCCTTTGACAACGATTTGCACACGCGATGGACGTCATTAATTGTACGTTTTGGCAGCTCCGTCAGGCATCTGGTATAAAACAGCGCCATGTTTTCAAAGCAGCGGGATCACCGGAAGTGAATGAGCCGTATTGTTTGGCATTGTCGTGAATGTTGTACTGACGTGCATAGAGCCCATAGGTTGTATGACAATTTGACCCTTGAACTTACTTATTCTGTGGTAACGGGAGCTGGAGGGTTAAGACGAGAGAGACAGGAGGAGAGCAGACGGCTAGTTTGAGCTCATTATTCACGATTTACACACTGTACTGTTACATACAATTTACACACTGGTATCATCTACACCTAGGCTATAGGGTGAGATTCTTACTGACTTAGGTTAACGGACAGACGACCGAGACGTCAGTGACGGTGTTATTGTGCAGTTTAGAGTGTTTAAAGTAAAGAGTAGCCTGCTTCGTAACGCCTAGCCTGCGTGCAATTGTAGCTTGTGTGCTCGAGCACAGAGGCTGTCACCAACAACGTCCTGAGTGCACACGGGACGTGAAAGAGCTGCTGAGGTGCCGAGACAGGAGGATTGTCGCCAGAGCTAACAGGTTGCCACAATCTGGGTTCTCCACACACCAGACTTTCCATTGTCCTTCCCTTCCGTTTTCCCAACGCCTTGAGGTAACGGTTCATCCCCTTTTTGTTTGCTCTCAAGTGAAGTGGATGTTCGTTTGTGGTCCCACCGCTCACAAGCTACGTACAGGCAGTGTTGGGAAGGATACTTTCAAAACGTATTCCGTTACAGAATACATGCCCAAAAATGTAATCTGTAACGTATTCCGATACATTAACTAATCTGAGTGTTGTATTCTGAATACTTGGATTACTTCCACATTGAATTGCATTTTATAAGTGTAGTAATGCGGCCATCAAATCCTGCTTACTAAAAAGGCCTATTTTGGTGTCTTCTTCTGTTCCAACTGGCTGAATGTGTTAGGCCCAAGTCTCCCTGAAAGTGCAATTTTATTGTATTATAATTTGCTGTAGAGGAACTGTCGTGGCTGATCATTCCATTTCTTTCCGTGATTAATATATTTTCTGAGACTGATTGTAGAGAATATCTGATAGTATTTATTGTGGTCGTTAATGTCACAATAAGGAGATGGTCCATGGACTAGCTCGATCTCAGCGCATGTACTGGTACCTTGGTACTATTTAAGCCTCATTCTTGTGGGGCGTTGTCCCATATTAATTACCCTAATTATCTGTATTTGGTCTTGTATCGACTACCAGCAGGGAGTCTATTTTCTGAGGCCACCTTTGACCTGACAACTGTCTCTTCAGAGAGCTAGACTTCATGTCTCCTGTATACTCGATACTTTTTGAAGAGTTTCTTGCTGTAAACATGTCCTTATCTGGTACAAGTGTCCTTATCTATTCCTGTACTGTACCTTGCGCTGAGACCCAGGCCATTCCATATTCACATCAACATAAAAAATATCCCACATAATCCCCCCTATGTGTCTGAATGACACACAGTACATTTTATGCTATTATAGAAAGTACACACTATCAATAACCTAATCAATACTTAAGAGCATATCTTACTGTCTATGCAATGTAAACCAATTGTTAACCTTATTTTAAACATCATTTGCATATGAGCCATTAGTGTACATATAATCATAATAATTTTTAAGCTAAACATTCCCCTACACCACATTATTATTTCTTTAGATTGATAAACATTCAACAAGTCAAACGACCATTGGGTCAGTCCCAAATGGCTAAGGCACACATCATAGTATTACATTATAGAAGGTACAACATATGAAGGCATGTAAAAAGAAAAACATCAATTCGGTGTCCATTTATACAGACACCTTACTCAACATTTATACTGAGGTATATGGTCGTCCGTGTACCTCTTTCCACAGACCAAATTAAAATATAGCACCACTTCTTATGCATCCCTTCACATTTTCCTGAGACATCTTAAAATTAATAAATCAATCATCCCCAGGTGATATTACCCCGGGGAGGTCTTCATACATGTAACAATACCTATGCTAATAGTTCCCAAAACCCCCCTATGTATATAAGCATACATAATTTCATTCTTCATAGGACTGCTCCGAACGGGTCATCAGTGTATGAGTAGTCCAGTGAATGTATTCAGTGTATGTTATTGTATGTTATGCATTGTCCGGTGTGGCAAGTCTTCAGCTCCTTTGAGCCTGCCCGAATGAGTCAGAGGTTGCGTCTGTGGTGATCCACACGGCCGCCCTGCTGGCGAGGCAGGCTAGCACTTGACTCTGGCGTGTTATTTGTTCTTTTTTATCCAGGACTTATGTGGTCTGGTCACCCAGTTCCCACACGTCACCGTTGGAGTCAGGTTCGCCTCCTGACTCATCTTGTTCTTAATTGCTCATCACCTGTATCATTTCAAGGACTTCATCATTACCATGAGACATTGTTAGACCAACTCTGCTTTCAGTCTTATCAACTACTAGAATAGTTGATTGAACCTTACTCCTGGTCACCATGATGGTGATGGACTCTGAAAACCTTTTTATTCAGGAAGGCATTTCTGGCCTTGTGTTAAGTATGTTAAAATGTTTCCTATTATGCTTATGTTAACTAATTTTTATTGTATTATTATAGTTAGTTTCTAATATGTTGGCACTCTGAGATTCTTCCGAATGAATAGTTTGTTACAAATGAACTGAATTATTATTATTATTATTATCTCGCCCAGGTCGAGCTGCTGCAAAAGAATGTTCCCCATTATAACCCCAATAACCTAAATTGTGGTAGTCCTGTGTTCCTGAAATTCTACAAAAAGTTAATACAATATTACATACTAAACCCTTGACTTCTCACCACCATTGGCTGGAAACTCTTTTTGTTTAAAACCTCCATCTATATCCAGTCTCCTGACTGGACCAGTCCATATGCATCCACCTGTGTATTTATAATCTCAAAAAAATTAGAAACAACGGATACACATAATTTCCACACGCCCTCTTGACATACTCTAAAAGTTTGTAATATGATGACCAAAGTTAGCAGTACTTTACTTCATGCTTCCCATACATTCCTTATTGTTATACTCAAATCATTGCTGCAATGCTAAAAACAAAACAAAAATTCACATATTAAAAATATACTTACCCTCTCTTAGTATTGGTCCCGTCCTTAGACATTCCTCAGTCCATCATATGAACCCATCCATTTTCCAATACCTTTTCATATCTATGTAGTACATGACTACCTATACAATTACACCTTCCATCGTAAAATATTCCCCAAAAGTTGTATCCCTACTCCTTTTCTCTGATTATAGATGCTAAAAACATAGCATTATGCAGAATTTTATCCCAAACCTCCCATAAATAGGGTGACCATAACCCTATATTAAATTTTCCTCATATACCCCCCTTGCGCACTTGAAATCAAAGTGCGCACAAATCAACAGGGCTAATAACATGTATGAAGTTACTCTGTGGCCATCAGAGCACATTCATATTTTATCATGCCCGCCGTTCATCCCCTTTTGTTTTAAATCCACTGGTCTTATTCAATAAACTAGTTCCATTACATATTCACAGTATCTCTATTAGTACAAAGTTTGGCTGCAAAGTCATTGCTGAATCCTGTGTGGAAGACAACCATGGCCCATATGGTTTATCAAATATCTAAAGGCTACCCCCCTTTAGCCACATATTAATAATGAAAGGGCTTACATTGGTGTTTACATCCTGTATACTGCATCAATCCTACTTACACCAAGATAAATCACTAGTAAACTAAAACCTCACAGGGCATGGCATTCCTTCCTCATGCCCACCCCCCTATGAAAGTACAATAATCCGTAGTTTACGTTCCTTTAAAGGCACTTCTGTTCCTCAACCAAAATCACTTAGTATAGATATTACAGCCGAGTCTGTAAGAGACACTTAAAACCACATATTTACATATATACTGTCAAGGTGTTAACATAATTCCTCACGCAAACCTTTAAGTACAAGACATTTAACTCCATACCAAGACTGGCCTGTTCTGAGTTTTACTGACGCCTGCGCAGAGGATCCTCTTCTCTCTGTCACTCTCCACCCAACTGTATAATCTAAGAATGTTGATAAGAGAAACTTTTCATACTCTACTCGTCTTTTTTTCTCCATCTCTCTATTTTCTCTGTATCTCTCTCCTGTTTACCATGTCTATCTTTCAACCTATAAATGCATATCAGGTTAAATCTATTTTCAGTGTTGGTGTTGAGCATCATCTAATCTTTTAAATCCTCATTAATCCTATCTATATGTGACATATTATGGTTATACTCACTATCAGTATGGATTATCTAACCTAAATCTGCGTATTTTATGGTGTAACACGAGTCTGAAGGACCATAGTGTTACCTGCAGTTTAGCTTGGTTTGATTACATTTGTGGTGTGGGAAGTGCTTGGAGAACCATGGTGAGGCGTGGTGTCTGACTAGTCAAAGAGAGTCCATCCGGGGTACACTGAATTTAAATTCCCATACGGCACAACACGTAGTGCCCTAACATAACAATAAGAGTATGATTTTAAATCAATATTGGCATCCTTGCTTTCTTCCCACTCACTTCACTTCACTGATACTGCACACTCCCTTACAGGGACACTAGACCCCTGGTTTCACCCATTCGTGGCTGAGCATTTGTCTGTCCTACCACATCCTGCCTCTAGGTGCACCTCCTTGAGAGTCCTTGTTGAGTGTGTGGTCATATCGGAGGCCCAGTAATCTGACACCTCCCTTCACCCCCTCTGCCTTTGCCTTTTCCTCTGAAATCCTTCGAGGGCAGATGCCACTGTCGAGTTGGCTGTGTCCAGTTCGATTTCCCATAGGCTGGGGGTGAGGTGCCATAAAACTGTCAGGGAGGGGATTCCTGTGTTCCATTTGAACAGACACTGGTACAGACATGAGACCCAGTCCCAGGCCCGGTGTCGGGGCTTGACCTTTTCTTTCTCCCTTTCACATAGTCCAGTTAGGTTTGAATTCAGACCTTGGCATAGATTCAAGCAAGACGTTTTCTTTCCATCTCACTTTCCAGACGAGTTATGAAGTTTGGAGCACTTTCTTGCAAAAATGGGTAGTCTAGATCAGCCCAGCCACAACTGAATGTCCCCAAAGTTGATAGTGTGTGCTGACCTTTCTTTCCTTTAGAACTCTTTTTTTTTTTTTTTTTCCTAAGCACTGTTATAAAGCATTGTTATGCTATTCCTAATTCTTCCCCCTCTTCTGAGTCACTGCCTTCTCTGTCCTTATTCCATTCTTCAATTTTTCTAACTGTGCTCTCAGCACTTTCCCTAATGGACTTCGTGCTGTCTTTTTCACTGTTAATAGGAGCACTTGTGTTTACAAATCTGGCTGTGGACGTTTGTCCTCTTCCTCATTATCAGAGTCACTCAGAAGTCCTATTTCCAGATCCCCATCTATACTTATCCCTTTATTTTAAGTCAAACTGTTTTCTTGTCTTGCCTTCCACCACGTGTCCCCTTTTCTGGACTGTTTCTGACACTCAGACATCTCCACACCTCATGCTGCATTCTCCTCAAACTTCTTAATTGCCTTCATTATCTCAAACATCTTATGTCCTATTCCTGCTTGTCCTGGCTTTTTGGTTAGTGAAGCCTGCTCTCTCATTTCTGGCATTAGATGATTATTTAATTCACTTTTCTTTCTTTAAAAAATCAATTAAACGTCTTTTCTTAATTTCAATTAAAATAGAAGTCTCTTCTTTCAAAAATGTCCTTTATCAAGTGATCCATTCCTGCCTCTGAACAATCCTGTTTTATTGTTTGTGTTACAAAATCATTCAAGTGATGAATTCTTTCATCTATTTCATCCCAAAACTCCTCATAATCTTTGTCAATGGCGCTATTTCCCTTGATATATGACAGACCATCCCAATCTTCCTTTGCATTCTCGTCAGCCTTTTCATTACCCAGCGTGATGTAGTCACCACCCTTCTTGTGTGCTTTGCACTTACATATGGCCAACCGCTCAGGGCGCATCATGGCTGTTAAAAGCAATTGTATTTGCTCTTGATGTTGTATCGGAGATCCATCGGATTTCTTAAATCCTCTTTGCTTCCATTGCGCACCGTATACATGACACACATTATGGCTGTAAGCACTGTCCGTGTGCACGGTTGCTCTTTTCCCTGCAGCTAAACTACAAGCCTCAGTTAACGCCTTGAGTTCAGCCAGCTGTGCTGAACACGGCTGCTTACAAGGAATACACATTACTGTAACATACTCCCCTGGCCTTACCATTTGCACCACGCTAAACCCAGCCTGTGTTTTATTATCATAATGATGACTTGACCCATCCACGAAATAAACTACCTCTGCGTCACACAACGGTTCCCCCTCCAAATCCGGTCTGAGTTTGGAGAAAATCACAGAGTCAGCCACACACCTATGCGGGCTTCCCTCGTAATCCAGAGGCACTATGTCTGCTGGATTACCCACAGAGTCACAAGTTTTAACAGTTACATCTGGACAGAAAGTCAAATCATAATATTTCAACTGCCTCTGTGCAGTGAGACAAAACCTCCCCTGTTCTGTAAGCTGAGCAATAGCATGGCTCGTATCGTTACACTTCCAAGCTGGTCATTCTTTTGCAGAATACCTGATCCTTCCTCTATTCCTCCCAATTTACAGGATATTTCATGTACTACCGCACTCACATCATTCATCATTTGCCCAAACCTTTTTTCTAAACCGTGAGTCAACTCAATTTCGCCCTGTATGGTCCCTTGTATTCCTACAGCAGCGCCTTGAACAACAGGTAACTGTGGATACAGTCTATTTACTGCAGGAAAAGATTCATTTGAGAATACATACGGTGGGGGCCTGAAGGCATTTCTGTCTTCATGTTCCCTTTTCTTACTTTGATCATTAACTTGTTCTGAACTTTGTTTCTGGCTCAGAGCCTTGTTTTTCGCTATTTTCATAAAGGCGCGCAACGTTAATAATTCCTGTTTTCTCTTTGTCTCCCGTACTTTACTTGTTTCTTTATCATCTTGGTCATATATTTTTCCTTCCATTTGCAGAATCAACTTGAGATCCCAAGATCTCGCATCATTCTTAGTACGATCACTCCACTTTTTATTAATTTTTTTCAATAATACTCGCCTCTGATGAGTACAATTTACTTATCTCCTCCAACGGTGTAATTTGTTCTGTGTCTACCAAAGCCATTTTTTAAGTCCAGAAATTACCACAGAATTATTTGTATTATATTATTCCCTTCTACTCTCGGTTCTACTTGTGTATGCAGAAATTCACTTGTGGCTCAAATGCTCATAACAGCCCCTCCTTTACCACGCACCCAGGCTTGTGGGCTTAGAATAGCCCCCACCCGTTGCCTTCCGCGTGCCTCCTTTCTCTCTATAGGGAGCGACTCTCCCGTGAACTCAAACAAACAATGATTGCCAAAGAAGTCAAAGTTGATCAGTTATTATGGTCAAATTACAATACTTTGAATGATGTTGATTACGATGTTATTCAATATTTTACGCGTATGCATCCGCATATATATATTTCACACCATTTCGTATTTCCTTTGTTAGTCACGAAATTACCTTTAAAGGGATATTCAATGACAGTTTTTCAAGTTAAATGTTTTACAGATCACAATTCTCACTTCTTCACAGAACTGTTATTTCCTGAAAAACAAAACTTATTTAGCACATACATCAACCAATCATTTAACTTCACTTTTCTTCATACAATGACCAATATCAGTACTTACTGACATACCAAACATTTATCACAACTCAACAAGTTATTTTTCCAAATCTTCCAATTGACAAGGAAGACCCCTTTCTTTACACACAATTTTTTACTCACCATTTACCACTTTTTAGTAAATTAATATATTAAAGGCCCTGCCTTTTTCCACGGCAATCCCCTGATTACCTAAATAATTATCTGTGTCTAATAAGTTATGCCTAACTTTTTCCTAGACACACGGAAAAACTCCTGGTTTTCCTTTTTTTCAGGTCATTCCTTGACCGCTTTTAATCCGATTATTTTCTCATGCTATTCACATGCAACACTTAAAACAAACATTTTTCCTAATTACTTTCAGATATTCTACACACTCAAGTCTCATTACAGGGTTTTTGTCTGAAGAATTTTGTCCAAGATAGGGTTTTCCTATTGACTCAATTTCCCCAGTCTGGTTAACAAAAATGACTTTGCTTACCGTTTTTTAATTTAGGTGCCTTGGGTCAAGCGGTTCCCCCTTCGGATCTTTTTCTGATCAGTCCCATCTGGGGTGCCAAATATGTCGTGGCTGATCATTCCATTTCTTTCCGTGATTAATATATTTTCTGAGACTGATTGTAGAGAATATCTGATAGTATTTATTGTGGTCGTTAATGTCACAATAAGGAGATGGTCCATGGACTAGCTCGATCTCAGCGCATGTACTGGTACCTTGGTACTATTTAAGCCTCATTCTTGTGGGGCGTTGTCCCATATTAATTACCCTAATTATCTGTATTTGGTCTTGTATCGACTACCAGCAGGGAGTCTATTTTCTGAGGCCACCTTTGACCTGACAACTGTCTCTTCAGAGAGCTAGACTTCATGTCTCCTGTATACTCGATACTTTTTGAAGAGTTTCTTGCTGTAAACATGTCCTTATCTGGTACAAGTGTCCTTATCTATTCCTGTACTGTACCTTGCGCTGAGACCCAGGCCATTCCATATTCACATCAACATAAAAAATATCCCACAGAACAAAGACTATAAGAGTATGTTAACGCAAAATGTGTTTTACTTGGTTAAAAAAAAAAAAGAATTGACCAATTTTCCCTTTTCAGTTTCTTTATTTTCTCAGCTGTGAAAAATGACACACTAACAACTGTCCATCAAAACAAAACATAAGCTCAAACTGAATGTGATGATGGCAAAAAATATATATTTTTTTTAAACTATGCCATCAAATATCATTTTGCCCACATGAAACAATGTTAAACTCAAAAACCAACATTACTTCTTGGTAATGTAACAACAAAGGATAGCAGCTAAAACCTATCCAAAATGTAAAAGTTGTAAAGAACATAGGGCTGACCCCCTTTTGTCACCCTATGTTCCCACATTTCTAAGGATTTTCTTTCACTGACAATTTTGAAAATTAGGCCCTATGTTCCCACAGATCTATGTTCCCAGATTTATTTTGAAAAATTAGTCCCGATGTTCCCACAGCCCTATGTTCCCACATTTCTAGATTTTTCTGAAAATTAAACCCTATGGTCCCACATTTCCTTTTAAGCCCCAGCCGTTTTCGGGACAAAAACACCTACAAATGCATGCCTAAAGTAAATGATCAATTCCTCCACAATTATACAGTCAATTTGCATGTTCATGTTGCAAAAAAAAAAAAAGTACAAAAATCGCCGTTTTGAAAAGAATCGCAGACCCGCCTGCGGGTTAGGGTTATATGAACTGTAGGAACATAGGGCCTAATTTTGTAATGAATATTAGAAATGTGGGAACATCGGGCTGTGGGAACATAGGCACGCTCCCGACAAAAGGTGTTGCTTTTATACGAATGTCAAATGAAAAAAGATAACAATTGATTTTACACAGAAATGAGGCTGTCAATGTACATGCATTGCCTGTGAATGCCTGTGAACCTAAAGACCAGTATGTTTTGAGCCACCTACTGTACATGTCAACACACCCCAGTAAAGTGCGGTTGTATCGCAGCAGGAGAGCCTGCTCAAAGTGCTTATCTGTCATTTTGTTGCGGTGTGGAGTGAAAATAAGTCCTCCCTGGCTAAAAAGCCGCTCGACAGGAGCACTTGATGGCAGAGTAGTATTGTACTTTAAGAAGAGGGCTCTGATCATTGGATACATCTTCAATGAAGCCAATGACTTGTCTGGATCTTAGAGGTACCTCTGCATCTCTTCCTCTGCTGATGAACTTGTCATCTGTGCTGTCTCAAATAGTAAAGAAGTTGTCATCATCTTCTGGATCACCTCCAATTGCGGCATTTCCAGTGGTGCCGGCATCCTCAGGAGGCTCTGTGTGAAGAAGACGAGTCTCTTTGACCATTGCTCTTTTCATGGCTTCCCTCTCTTCATCAGCAAGCCACCACAGTCGAAACTTTGGGATGGTGGAAGCTGCCATCCTTGCCTCATGGTAGGCAAACACCTGCCCAAATCGAGTGTCAATGGCTTTCATAACAGTTGAGAGGATGTGGGTTGAGAACTGCACTTATGTCAACTTTTCAGCTAACTTGGCTGTTAGGCTAAGAATGGTAGGAACTATGTATCCAAAGTAGCAGTTCTTTTCTCCCTGTAGCAGGTTAATTGTAGTAGGCAAGCGGTTTCAGAATGGCTGTGTACTCTTTTAGAAACATTGTCTCTTGAGGATGCAGTTTGGCCACTTTCAAATGGTCACAGATTCCATTGAGCTGACTCTCAGTGAGACTCATTAACTTCTCGATTGCACGATACTCTGAGCTCCACCTTGTCACTGACGGTACCACACATCTCATTTGGGCAATTTCCTCAATTGCTTCAGCAGCACCTGATGAGCGATGAGCCTTATTCCAGATTGCAGCACATTTTGACATTGCACTTCTGTATAATTTACGAGAAACACCCTGTGAGGCAACTTTGTCAAGATCAGTCGTGGCAACAAGATTCAAAGTATGCGCGGCACACCGATGGTGTCATGTTTCACCTAGCGGATTTAGCCATACTGGTATCCTGTGAACACACGTGTTGAGGATAGAGATGTGTGCGTGTTAAGAGCATGTAAGTGTTGGTATTATTTATTTTGAACATACTGGTGTATATTTTGGTTTTATGTATTTACAATTGTTTTATCATAATGTGTTATTGTACTCGTCAAGTGTATTCTTTATTCAAAAAAGAATAACCAGTGACCCGAGTCATTTATCACAAGTACGTAATGTACTGCAGCACCTGCAGTACCTTTGTCCTCTGTATTTGAGAGGCTTAAGGGTCATTTATAGTCGCTTTTTACGTAGAAGCGTAAGCACGTAAGATACATAAGCGCAGTTTTAAGCCCCTTGCGCAGTTACATAACACGGAAGTGCGTCCGCCAAATTTTTTAACTATCCAACAAAAGCTACGCTAGCCGTTCGCAGCCCGCAAGACTGTGATTGGTCTGCTAACCACATCCTTTCAGGAGTCTCACATTTCCGGTTTCATAGCATAATACCGCCATTTTTAAAAAGCCGTGGCAGAAGAGAAGAAAGATTTCATCGAAAGAAGAAGAAATATTGTAAGAAATGGAAAAGATTGAAGAGCTTTTGGCAGAGGAGGTCCGCAAGTACGAACACTTGTATAATCCTTCATTGAATGACTACAAAGATACTCAGATGGCGATCAATTCATGGAAGGAGATCTCTGTGAACGTCGGTCTGAGGGTCGAAGAATGCACGAAGATGTGGAGGAAGCTCCGGGACAAATATGTCCGAGCTAGAAAGTATTTGAGGAGCAGCAGTGGCGATAGAGGCGGAAAGAAAGTCCCTGCCATTTATCTTTTTTTATCGTGGTTGGGACCACATATAAAGCACAGGGTGACATAGTCGAACTACAACAAGGTAAATATAAAGTTCTTGGTTTTTCGAGCTAGTACGCTAGCAGTGTAATCAGAGTGGTAGAGTTCACATAGTTGGTTGGAGTATGCTTCAACATATTGCAAATGTGATAAATGGTGGTAAAGAGCCTTATTGTAGATGTAATGCAATTGCCTGTAACCTTTGCCATTGTAGCTACAGGCTGTTTTCATATCGCTAAAGAACTGTGGGCGAGTATTGCCTACACACGTTTTCTAGCTCGTCATTGTTGTTAGTAATCCATTCCACTAATAAATGTAAATGTAAACTAATAAATGTAAATAGTTTTCTAGTATTATTTGAATAGCATGTGTTTGGCACCTTGTTTGTATGCACAGTAAAGACAAAATAACACAACAAATAGGAATAGAAACAGTTTTTTTTTTATTTACAAGTCAGCTTATCAGGGGCCAAGTGTGCCACGGGACACTATTTCATTCTGCCAAAGAACCGCTCCCTCAGGCGTCTTCAATTTTTCAATTACCCTCCTGGCTCTGGAGAGTCTGTAATTGAAAATTTGCTTCGGCCTGCTCAGATTTGCCCCTGACAATACAACCAAAAAAAAACCATGCAGAGTGTTACTGGTTGCACCACAATCATAGATAAGATACTAAGTTCTGTCATATCTATAATAATAATACATTTGATTTGTAACCCACTCCTTATTCAATAGAATCTCAGAGTGCCAAAACAGTTTGCTATGCAATTCAATCTAATGGTTTGACATACCTGGAAATGGACGCACAATGTTGTTGTGCAGGGGAAAAGCAGCATCAGCAACAATTACGTTGGGGGCTTCGATCCTGGTCCCGGGCAGAAGTGCGGATGGCGGCAGGTTCATCGTGTTGTCGAGCAGCTGCGACCCAAATGAGCTCTCCTTAAAAATGCCGCCGTTGCTCTCCCCTCCATATCCCCCGACGTCCGCCATAGTGAACCGATATCTGGCATCGCACGTTGCCATCAGGACGATAGAATGACTACCTTCATAATTGAAGTGCTCACTCCCCGCATGAGGTGGTGCCTTGATGGTAACGTGCTTACCGTCGACGCTTCCAACACAGTTTGGGAAGTTCCATATTTGCCAAAAATCCTCTGCAATCGCTGCCCACTTGCTGGTTGAAGGACAGGGCAGGTAGTCTGGCTGGAGAACTTTCCACAACGCCTTGCATACCTCGGACACAATGTTCGACACAATGCAGGAAGCCAGTTTGTAGCTTGCCGCTACAGCCTGTTGGCTGCCACCAGAGGCTAAAACTCGTAACGTCACAGCCAGTCTCTGGTCGACATCAATTGGCATGCTGTGGGTGCGATGATGCAGTATGCGTGGTCGCACACGACAAAGGTCATCAAATCTATATGCCGACATTCGAAAATACTGGAAGTGCATTTCTTCGTCCATATCCCTCAGAGGTAGAACAAGAGATGCATACTTGCCCGTCCTCAATCTCGATTGATTCAGTGGACGCACATTCCACCTCCGTCTCCTTCTTTGTACTTGTTCTTCTCGTCTCGTCTTTCTCCGTCGCAAAATTATAATTTGCTCTTCAATCTTAATCAGCTCCAGCTCCACCAAATCACTTTCACTCCAGGTTGCCATCGTTCAGTGAGTGTGTTGACAGCAAGACCGGGTATATAAACAAGCCAACGACGTCCACGCCCACAGATGGATAGTCGACTTCTCTAAGGTCGTCTTCGAAACGGTCGTTGCTCCACCTACTGTTCTGGCGTTGAATCGCTTTGCAACACGCACAACCCTTGGGGAACCTTAAGGAACCATAAACCAAAACGAGTCCCTCGATGCAACTACGCGGCCAGCCGTAGTGACAGTTGCAAGAGTATATAAGCACCTTAACGCCTAGGTGTGAATGCTCTGTTAGCAGTTCTCCTGGGTATTTTGAACCCTATTAAACCTTTATATTTGAACCCTCACTGTCTCTGAGCTTTTTGGGCCAAACCCACACATTTTGAGGCAACCGAGGCTCGGTCCGTCACAATGTAATGGTGCCCAAAAGATGATCACGGTCTGTAGGACGGAGATAGTCACAACTAGGGTTGCAAAGGGCGGAAAGTTTCCACGGGAATTTTGCAAAAACAGGGAACTTAAATGTAGTTGAGAACAAGACTATGCACGCCTAGCTCAGCTGGACCCTGAATGCAGCTGGTTGGGACATTGTCTGCCATAAACGTTCTGTTGTTTTTGAACGTCTTTGTCATCAGTGTTGCGTCTGAACGTTTCAGCCCTATGCCTGGCAAGTGTGAGAGCGCCGAGTTGCGTAGAGGCCAAGAGCGGTATTGCAGACAGATAGAGATTTCAATTATAGCTCGCAACATATTGAAAAAAATAACTGAACTAGTAAAATGTTTAGGAGCTGTGAACTTAGTTCAACATTTTGAATTATGAACTATGAACTGAACTAGTTCATTTTAAAATTTCTCAACTATGAACTGAACTAGTTCATGTAGAAAGTGAACTTTCCCCAACACTGTTTGTCATTACCTAGCATATTGATTACTTGGTAAACTGAAGCCATGTTCATTTTAATACCAACTTTATTTGTATACAGTAGACTAACTTTTTACAGCAGTGAGAGTAGGATGTATGCATGTCCACACAAAAGTACACCATCACCTCGATTATTCTCGGCTTCCATCAACAAGCGCGAGTTGGGCAGGGCTGTTGAGGCCACACTACTGCATTTGAGCACAAGGACTACATCGACTCAGTTTTTGTTTAGTTTTGATGATATTACTGGGGTAATATATATTTTAATAAATATATTATTATATAGTAATAGTAAATATATTATTAAAGATCAACAAAAGCTCAGAGTTTCAGGAAAGGGAATAAAGGTGGTTAAAAGACTTTTGACGATGTTTTGGATTTTTGATAAGACAAACAAGTCATCATTGGAGAAAAGCTCAATGTATCAATTTTCACGACAACCATTTACCAAACTCCGTTAAGTAGCTACATATGGCTTTGTATGGTGAAGACTGATATTTAATGACGAACCAAAGTAACGGTACCCATTAAACCTGTTTTGATTAAATACTAGTGGTGATTGTATAAAACCTAAACATACACCTAATTCCTCTTCAGTGCATCCTATAGCCGTAACGAATTGCGTCAACTAAGCCTAAGCTTAACTACAAATACGTAGCACATACACACGTAGGGTACACACCCGCTCTGCCCCTGATCGTCTTGGGTGGGCCTAGGGGCTGAGCAGGGGGAGAGACAACAAGGCCAATCCCGGCATGGAGGTTGCCCTGCCCATTCTGGTGGCGCGCCTCTCATCTCTCACTCCTGTGATGCTTTTCCATAGGGCCACTTGGTGGATCCTCCACCAAGTCAACGGGAAGGTAAATACAAGGTAAATTACAAGGTTCACCAAACTGTTAGGAAAGGCTAATTAGCCATGATAAAATGGCCATATTGCCTACTGTAAATCTACTACCCAAAGGTATCTCCTTATCTGTTTCTGAAATAAATGTCTACTAACAAAAATATTCTCTCTCCCTTGTAGCATGTTCCAATTGCTGATGGAAGTGGAAACATTGGTCCTCACCCCCACTACTCCTCAACTACGCATATGGACAGCCAAACTCTACCCACTCACTCGGTTGTTTCTCTCCTAATCCAGACTATCTTCGCTATGGGACGCTGCTGTAGTCTCTCCACCCGGTCTACCCGTAGAAACCCTCGGCCAATTGCACCCACCGCCACGCACTGCCGTATACTTACTCTACCTCATACCCTATGCTAGCATTTATATACAATATATAATATTGCCACCATCAACATGTTTCTTTGCTCCTACTCCCCTTACCCCTGTAACAGTAAACCTTTGAGCACAGTGTATACCCACTAAACTGGTCTTGTTTGTATCATGTATTTACCACCGGATGTCTATGTATATTATGTACACCTACCAAATGCAGGATATGTACAACACCTGTTGTTTCCCATCCCCTTCTGCCACACAACCCTCCCCCCATCCCCGCTTCCTATCTCCACTCGGCCGACCTCAAGCAGATGGGTCCCCCCTTATGTGCCGTGGTTCTGCTTAAGGTTCCTTCCTGACTAACAGGGAGTTTTTTCTTGCCTGTGTTGCCATTGTACTTGCACTAAGGGGGTTCAGGCTCTGGGCTCTGTAAAGCGCTTAGAGACAATTGTATTGTTATGGCGCTATATAAATAAAATTGAATTGAATTGAATTGAATTGAATGTGGCATTTGACCCACAATCACTTTATTAATTCCAGGATAAAAAAAGAGTCAGTTCTCGTGACAGTCGATGTTATCTGCCAGCAGTAGAGATGCACTGATATGGAATTTTAGGGCTGATAACGATAACCGATAATTATTGGATATATTTTTTATAAAAATAAAGGGTACAAAAGGTTTTTAGATTTACCTTTTTATTTCAATTCATTATAACAAATGTTCTTCTTCAATATCACTATGTAATTGCTGCGTGCATGACGTCAGCCGTGTTTGGCTCGAGTCATTGGTCTATGTTAGCCTGGGTACCAGACGAACTTAGCCCCGCCCACAATATTTGAAGTAGGGAAGTTCGGTCTGGCATTGCTCCGTTGAGGAGGAATTATGCCCGACCAGAAGCTGTACTGACCAATCAAATTGTCAGGGCGGGCTTTATACGATGATGGACAGATGATCAACAGTAACCTAATCAACCACATCCCAAAGAGCTTGGGTTGAATTCGTTTTTTAAAAAACATGGCTGCCGCTGGAGAGCTGAGATGTTTAGATTCGTGTCTGTTTTAGAAGACATCGACAGCACATTCATTTTGAAAGAGGAACAGAGAAACGTGATCAAGGCATTTTGACTCCTCAAAAAAAGTTCGGAAATGTTATTTCGGTCGATTATTCCTCCCCTTTAATAATACCAATTGGTATTGTATTTTATATCGTGCATTCGTGGAATGAGCAACACAGCTAACCGTGTGGGTAGCGGCCTAATTTTTTTTGCCAAAATCCCCTGCAATATTCTTCAATATACCAATTGATATTATTAAAAGGGAGGAATAATCGACCGAAATAACGTTTCCGAACTTTAAAGGAGTTTAGATCGAAAAGATGTTTTTGCCGTCCTTCCTTCCGGTAAAAGTTTAATTTATCAGCTGGCACCGATGGTCTACATTATGGTCATACTACGTTGCTCTGATTGGTTGTATGTATATCCAATTGAGCGAAGAGGCATTTATTTTTCCTGGTTCGGTTGAAACACGCCCCATAAATCACAGCCTAATGGAGCAGTATCAGACTCGTATTCTGACTAGAATTATGAGTATGACAACGTCAGGCTAGGTCTATGTATGAAAGACTCAGACTTTCAGTATGATAGTGACAAGTTTAGTTCGTCGCTAATTCAGTGGAAAAGTAGTTGACCAAACTGTGTGCCTAATACGTTTTGAGTGCTTAAATCATCATTGTTTGACATGTATGTGAGGCATTGTGTGCGAACCTTATGAAAGTAAGAGTTTTCATGAAGTTACTACTGTGATAGATCGTGTATTTGGGCTACATGCAAGTGCACGTTGCTATTAGTAGCAATTAGCATGTGTAGCCCAGCTAAAAAATAGTGATGCGCATGCACAAGGAATTATTTCCTTTCCCAGAACCGTTAAACTTCAGCTGCAAAAGCAAGTAGCGCAAGCTTGATAAAAAAAAAGTTGAACTAGAATTTAATTCAGTAAGATATCGATACATTTCCTAAAGTATTTTGTCTCTCATTTTGACGGTTTTTTTTTTGCATACTGTAACTATTTCATAATGTACAGTTCAAACTCATTGAGCATTTAAAAACCAGTCAAAGCATTAATTTAATATTACAACCTTTTATTTCTCAACTGTACATAGTATTTTCATGTTTTGTATTTATATTGTAATATAACTTTGTTGAAAACGGGTATTGAAGCCTAATAGCTAACGTGGTTATGGTTGAAGGTTAGCTATTCATGTAATTTCGTTAGATAATGTCACTTTGACAGAAAACCTACAGCAATGTGTATTTTATATGTTGTTATGCATTTTATGGGTTGTTATGCAAATGAAAATGGGTTTATTACCGAGTTATATGTATATACTGTCCATATGAGTTTTGTTGGCCATGCAGGCTAATTGCATTTTGGTTTAACTTAACGGCTGCGCGGCAGCGGAAAAGTAACCACCTTTTAGGGCAGTTCAATTTTCTACCTGTAGATTTAGATATTGTAGTGAAGCTTTACGTAGATTTTAGATACAGAATATTAACCCTCGAATCTATTACACTGTTGTGTAGATTGGTTCTAAATTTGGATTTGGATTGAAGACTCAGACAAGATGGCGAGCTTCCCACGGAGATCATTGCATCCTGCGCATGGAGCATGCAGCTACCATAAGGTTTTCTTCGACGACAGGTGAACTTGAACTTTGCAACATTGCACGTGGACTAGGAGTGGGCGATATACCGGTTTGATAGTAAAAACCGGTATCGTGCCACGCCATGATATGGATTTTGCAATACCGTGGATACCGCGATTTATTCATAATTCATAAATTCGAATTTGGCATTCATATCGTTTTGTTCCAAATTTCAACTGAGTGATAGTGGTAAGTAGCTACATCTTTTTTTATTTTAATCTAACCTTTCTTGGTTCTTACGAAAAAAAGAATGTATGTTAATATGTTGACCTATTTTTATGAGCGGACGGCGCATGCATTTGTTGCGCGCATGTAGTGCTAGCAACAAACAAGCCTGCAGGCAGCTGAAGTTAGTAGGCAGGCTCTCCATAGTTGTGTCACCGTGTTGTTTTAGCCAAAGGTGTAAGCACCAGCAACCTGTTAAATCACCATTCAATTGGCTGCTTGCACATTGTATACTGGTTGTTAATCATATTTCATATCATCATTCTTAACCCACATAGGTAAGGTACAGTTGGCAGCTGCTAGCTTGTTATGAACTCGTGTTAATATGTGTGAATATGAACTCTTTCCTACGAAGTTGCACAGGCACCCTAAGGGTTTCTACCTTTTCCCATTATAATTTTATGATTAAATCGAGGAGACTATAACATCAGCTAGATAACTAGCTATCATTTCATGCAAATGTAACTCTTCCATTTAAATCGTTTATGCTAAGGTTATTTAAAGTTTCCTTAGATAGCACCATATTCGACAACCATAACCAGGAAACACAACTTTAGCTGCAAAGTTTAATTTCTCAAAATCATCTCACCATTAAAAAGCAGTCTTGGGTTCAAAGTGATTACAACCACTTGTGTGATGTTAAATGGCTTCACATAGATATAAACAATCCTAAGAGAAATAATGGGAAATCGACAAAGGGTTCACTCTGATATCAATGTAATGTTAGCGAATATTGCTTGTGCTAAAATGTAGTCTTCGCTCTTCATTCAAAGCCAAATCTATTCTTGAGGTTCCAACATTTTTCAAAAGCAATTTGGCTTTGAATGTGAGTCTTCGATCGAGTTATCTTCTGTCTCGTCGTTTGAAGCATACCTTTTAGCTCCGGCATTGGTCTCTTCATTGAGACAGGTACTGTTTGCCTCCCCTCAGTGCTTTTTCACTGCTATGCGGGTTTATGTCAGATCAGCAGGACTACATAGGTTCTACACATACGTGAAATACATGACCTATTCTATGGATAGAGAGGACATATAATGCAAGTGTCCACAAATACTACAGTGGTAACAAACAACGAGAAAGCAAAAGGCATGCGCTCAACCCAGTTAGTGAGGGATTGCACAATCTGAGATGAGGCGCTGCTTGTCGCTGCCTCATCTCGCATGTCTCTCTGTTTGAACAGGACATGCGCAAATTCAGCGATTTTTGATTATAAAAATGCTTGAAATTATTGGAATCATACAGAAATTACATTTGTAGCACATATCAGTGGATACATATTTATTTTATCATTATTTGATTTTTAGTTTTCATGATGACATATTTTGCCTTAACTAATATAATTTTAGCTAAGAAGGGCTATTAAAATGTGATTCAGATTTTTCCTCCTCATATATCGTGATATCATATCGATAAATATCGTGATATGAATTTTAGCTCATATCGCCCACCCCTAACGTGGACAGATAAGTGCAATCCTTTTCCACACTGAGAAGGGAATCCTTTACATACACCAGTGGTTCTCAAAGTGGGGGGCGCGAACATTCTCCAGGGGGGGCGCGATGTCGGACGAAAAAAAAAAAAAAAAACGACCGCCGACCTGTCACTGGTTAGTGAAAGCTCCCTCAGTGGCGAAATACAAGGGGCTGGACTGACCCAAACAAATCAAATACTGTTTTGCTCCTGATCCACCAATCAAAACGGAGTTTTATCATTTAAACGCGAGTTGCACCTAAGCTCAGTATATATAAAAAACGCAGACATGGTAAGCGCTCACCCTGAGACGACACTCTGCAGAGTTTGTTCAATTTCTCTTGTTTCCTCTATCATTCAGATATTCATTGCTTTATTAACAGTCTTTTTTAAAGACTCACTCCTTCCTTAGCATTACCTTACTGCACTTGCAGTAGGTCTATTTGTAGCCTATTCTAAGGAGTAATTTGCTCCACAGTCTTTTAAAAAAGCTTGTAGCCCCGAGAGCTAGCCTAGCTAGCTACTTTCTTCCAACTGCAGCTAGCCCTTTTCTCCTTAACACCTACCTTTTACATTTTTTGATCATCCACTGTGTTGCAACAAATAAAACACCAGCACTTGAATACTATGTTGTGCTGTCCCTGTCTACATTGTGTTCGTTTTGTTAGGAATCATTGCCTAGCAAAGCCAGGAGCGTGCCTATGTTCCCACAGCCCAATGTTCCCACAGCCCTATGTTCCCACATTTCTAAGAGCTTTTTCAAAATTAGGTCTTATGTTCCCACAGCTCTGTGAACCCACATTTCTAATATTCATTACAAAATAAGGCCCTATGTTCCTACCGTTCCCACATTTCTACCTATTTCTAAGGGTTCACCATTCCGTAGCTGGCGATTTGAAGGAGCTAGCTAGCTTCCAAACTCTAACCTTAACCCTAACCCAAGAACATAGGGCTGTGGGGACACAGTCAACTTCACTCATCTGTGACTGAGAGAGTGCATCTTTATAGAAGGCACGCACATTGTCACTCACACCTATTTCAGATAGCAAGTTCAGGACATCCTTCTTTTTTGCTTCCTTCACTGTGCTTTCATTGGGAAGCTGACTTGGCTTGAAGTCTGCCCACTTCTTTCCTCTCTTCAGCACTGAGCGGTAGCAGTATTCACTGTTATACACAGCCTTGAAACCCACTTTGTCATTTTTCAGTTCCAGCATTCTCGCTTCGCTAAGCTTAAATGACCTCTGTGCCTTTACAAAAGTAAAGTGTTTCTGACTTGAAATTATAAGCGGTCCAGTTTTGCCCATAGTAAATGTCCATGATTGCGCAAAATTTCATTGTCTTCCTCTGGCATAACAATGGTATCCTTCTTTCTAATCTGCTGCTCAATCCTCCCAAACACACGATCCACGGGCAGAAAACTCCCCTTATAGGAAACACATACTCGGCACTGATTCTTGGTAAGGCCTCCTTCATAAAGGAAAACAGCATGGACAGCAGGTTGATATTCTTGTTCTGACCAAAACAAGAATCACTGAACAAGCGCAGCCTCTGAGCGCGGCCAAGAGCACCACTCAACTGTTGATGTAAACAGTGGTCCAGAGCTGAAGCAGTCATATTGCTACCTTTCCTGTTTTCATGCTCCATCCATGTGTACAGATTGACATCCTCCACTGCTTGTCTACTTCCCCTCCCATGGTGAGTAACAACACCAACGACATATGTAACAGGGTTTAATGTGCTTCCCTGAATTTTCCTCCCTTCATGGGTTAATTCTCTAGCACGGTCAAGGTGCAGATTATTGGTTCCCGAGTATTATTTGGATACAATGTTTTGAAGTGGGTGTAATTGAGAGGTTGTCTCTGGGTTCTTCCTTTCCTTTGTCTCTTTCTTCGAATGTATAAGACAGAGGTAGGTACACGTCCTGCAGACACACACTAGCGAGTTAGCTAGCCTACATGTGAGCTTGTTTTGTGCATATTAAATTAAGTGGCTTGCCTGATTTGTGTTAACAGGAGCTGAGCGACTGGCTAGCTTCTGTTTGACTGATTTTCTTTTCTTTATTTGCATGTATCAGGTGGGTCACGTTTTACACTTCTGTATTGTATGCACGTGTTTGTGCGAGCTCTTTCTTCGAATGTATAAGACAGAGGAGCTGAGCGACTGGCTAGCTTCTGCTTGACTGATTTTCTTTTCTTTATTTGCATGTATCAGAGAGGAATAAAACGTGCAAATACCAGGTCGGTGGCTGTGTTTTCCTTTAAACTACACAACGCAGAGTGAAACAGCGAGGGGAAGATAACCTCCGTTACACATACATGTGGAGCTGTCTTGAATAGTATGCCTGACCTATGGGGGTTCTAGGGAGTAGTACATTCTGCAACATTATCCCAGGAAAAAACATGGCGAACAGAAAAGTACTGCTTTCTATGATTGTGAACATCGTGTTCAAGTTGCTACGAATTCAATTTGAAAGCTGGCAACATGTACTCAACATGGACAGCGTGAACCATAGGCGGAGATTGGCCTCCAGACGAAGGGTGCGTAAACTACGTAATTGTTCAGCTGACGTTACAACGTAGCGTCCGGCTGTTTGTATATGTTAGCCTACTAGCATATAGCAGACACCAGTTAATGACCGGATAAATCTATATGAATATAACATTAATTAGAGGCAATTGATTTGGTTTAAAAGCCTTGCCTAAACACGGTATTAATGTGGGCCTCACGTTTCAATAGTAGGCTAAAAGAAACGATGACACAAATATAAAAATGTAATGCCTCATCTTTCATTGTTTTAGCACCTCAGAAGATCTCCAGTAGTTTGGAGACACCCACGAACGAGCCATTGGTGGGATACCATTGTGCCAACATTTAGTCGTGCTCAATTCATTCAGAACTTCAGAGTTTCTCGTGAAGCCTTTCAATATGTATGTCGCCACCTTAAAAACAGACTGGAAAGAATAAATACTAACTACCGCATATGTATACCGGTGAGGAAGAGAGTTGCCATCGCGCTTTGGAGGCTGGCTACTAACAGCGAGTACAGGACCGTGAGTCACCTTTTTGGTGTAGGAATTAGCAGTCCTGCAATCAGTGAGGGAATTCTGTGACGCTGTCATTGCCGTGCTTCTTCCGCAGCACATACCAGTCCCGGATGGCAGAATGCTTGAGGAAAAGGCCAACTTTTTTAGTACTAAAACGATCTGAGTTGTGGGAGAGATTGGGTGATGGACAGATCTTTGGCACAAACAAGGCTACCATCTCAGGGCTTGACGTTGGACACTTTTTGATTGGCAACCCTGCCTATCCACTGCCAAAATGGCTTATGAAACCATTTGCAGACACTGGAAGACTAACGCCAGGGCAGCACAAATTTAATTACAGTGTGAGTAGGGCACGTCAGTTGTGGAGACTGCCTTAAAGGAAGATGGCGGTGTCTTATGAAAAGAAATGACTGTAAGGTAGAAATGGTAAAACAAATGGTACTGACATGCTGTGTGTTGCACACCATATGTGAAGAGTATGGTTGCCGCTTTTCTGAAGACACAGACATACACATGAACATGCAACCGCCAGTACGAGCTCTACCTGACCTGGGCCAACAGGAAGGAGCTGATGTCCGAGCTGCTTTAATGCGCTATTTCAACCAAGAAGAATGATACCAATACAATTTTCCAAGTTTTATTTGCAATAGATCTTAATGGACATATAGTATAAATAGTTAATAAATATGTATATTATAAATAGTAGTAAATATTTGTGTATAAGAAATAGTTTTTAAATATATATATTATAAATAGTAGTAAATATTTGTGTATAAGAAATAGTTTATGTGTGTGTGTGTGTGTGAGAATGTTACTGTTCCTTTTCAATTGCAGTGACAATTCTTCCCAGGAGGCCCAATAAATTGTTGCTGGTGCTCTCCATTCTATTTAAAAATGAGTCTGTTAGCCTCTGGCTGTGTTCAAGGAACTTTTCATCTGCTCGTTCCATATACTGCAGTAGGTCCTGCTGCTGGGACTTCCTTTTTCCTACATAAACACAGAATCATAGTTTTAACTTTTGAAATGTCATTTTGACCATCATTTTTGACACATTTACTTCTGATAAAACACAATTAGTACATTTCTTTCTTTAAAACTATTCACTGCTCCTCACACACACACACCCCTCACACACTCACTGCTTCTCAGTAGTTAAGATTATATGGGATATATGCAATAGCATGATCTGGTGTAAATGCACATAAATGGTTCCTTACCCCTTCTTCCAGTGTTTGCCTGAGCACTTGTTGATGGCGGAGGGGGTTCTGGGTCATTTTCATTTCCGGAGGGGGATGCCACTAACTCGTCTCCGTTTTCGACGTCTTCTACAGTACACACAATACAAACGAGCACTACATTACGGTCTCAGTTAATGATGCAACTACGGGTTTTCTATATTTCCTCACGTACATCAAACGAGCGGCAATGCAGTCCATGACAGGAGTTGACTAGCTACTACACTGATACATACTTACCAGTTGTTACCATAACAACTGTAGCACTAGCTCACGACAGCTAGCAGCTAGTGCTAGAGTTACTGTTACTGTATACTAGGCAGACAAAACAATACATTTTGATAGATGAAAGCTTACCTTGTTAATATGAGGCGCCACACATATTTTCCAGCATCTGGGTAGCCGTCGCTGAATTCAAAGCTCCGTTTAAGTCGTTTGCTGGTCGTCGGCCCAAAACATTATCCAGGAGCTGTATATTAAGACCGGTCCTGATCCGTCCAGCACCACTTCTAGATGACTCTGCCTTGTAGTCTCTGTAGTCTTTCTTTATTTTTTTTTATTTATTCGTTATTTGGTCTGTCGTTCGTTTAAACCCCCCTATCTCCAACTCTCTCCGTATTTCCTCATAAATTTTGTTTTTTCTAACGGCCTTATCCAATTTATCCTGTATTTCAGATGATGTCCAAATCGCTATAAGCATATCGGATTCGTCGGTGGTCCACTGCTGTATTGACTTTTCTGACATGTTAGAATAGTGCACTATAAATTAAATGAATTATTATTATTATTATGTTTTAAAACTTAATTGTATGATCTTGTCTGTTAAAATAAAGTAACGGCTTTTGACGGCTCAGCTGAAAAACAATGGCGGCGAAAACTTTTGTTGCAAGTGGGATAGCCCCGCCCATAACCTCTGTGACGTTAGTGGTGCCCGATTTTGGGCCCAGCAACTCCAGGGAGCCGTGCCGGTGCCGGATTCTCAGCACCAGCACCAGCAAAATTTTGGTCGAAACGCGCAGAACTGGTGCCAGATAAGGCACCGGCACCATGTCGGTGGAAACGAGGTATAATTGAATCTGAGAAGCCACCATCAGGTCCGTTCATCATTCATTGGAAGGGGAGCGTGCCTATGTTCCCACAGCCCAATGTTCCCACATTTCTAATATTCAAAATTAGGCCCTATGTTCCTACAGTTCATCTAACCCTAACCCTAAATAATAACCCGCGGGCGGGTCCACGAATTTTTTCAAAATGGCGATTTTTGTACTTTTTTTTTTTTAACATGAACATGCAAATTGACTGTATAATTTCGGAGGAATTGATCATTTACTTTAGGCATGCATTTGTAGGTGTTTTTGTCCCGAAAACGGCTGGGGCTTAACAGGAAATGTGGGACCATAGGGTTTAATTTTCAGAAAAATGTAGAAATGTGGGAACTTAGGGACTCATTTTTCAAAATAAATCTGGAAACATAGGTCTGTGGGAACATAGAGCCTAATTTTCCAAATTGTCAGTGAAAAAAAAAATCCTTAGAAATGTGGGAACATAGGGCTGACCCCATTGGAAGTACTGAGTGAGACTATCCTGAACCCATTTAGCTAGCCAAGGGGTATGACTTTGCTATTACATTTACATTTAGTCATTTAGCAGACGTTTTTATCCAAAGCGACTTACATATGTGCAACTTACAAATGTATACACATTTTACATTATTTACACTGATGGCACACTGCACATCAGGAGCAATTAGGGGTTCAGTGTCTTGCTCAAGGACACTTCGATAGGGAATCGAACTAGCAACCTTCTGATTACTAAACGACTTCTCTACCTCTGTACCACTGGAGCATGCATACATGCAACTAACACCATGTGGAAGCATTTAAACACGTCAAAGCTTCTACAGTAGTGTTACTAACAAGTACCAGAACTAGCAGATACATTTTTGTGTTTGTAGTCCAGAACTGCATACTACAAAAATCTAACCGCAGTTTAAGCGAACACGAGCTAATTTTAACTAACGTTAGCTAGCATGTCAAACAGGTCTAATCAGAATCTTTCAACGGCTCCGGGGCTAGTAAATCAGCACATACGAGAATGTAAAGTCGCACATCTGGCTGATACAACTATAAAATAGCAAGGTTACCAGTAAAACTACAGCAGATGACTACCTTTGGCTAATTAAAAAATAAACTTACTTTAAGATGCTTCTTCAAAAGTCTAACCTCAGTTTAAGCGAATACGAGCTCATTTTAGCTAACGTTCGCTAGCATGTCAAACAGGGCTAATCAGTCTTTCAACGGCTAGTCAATCAGCACATAGGAGAATGTAAAGTCGCACATCTAGCTCATATAACTATAAAATAGCAAGTTAACCAGTAAAACTACAGCAAATGACTACCCTTGGCTAATTAAAAAATAAACTTACTTTAAGATGCTTCTTCAGGTTGGAGGTGGAGTCTTTGGACGCTGAAAGGAGGTTGGTTGCTGGCAAGCAGAGGTTGCACTGCACAGTTATATTCCGTCCTCCCTTCTCTTTCTTTAACATGAAATGCTCATTAAATTTCCAGGGTAGAAACGCATTCCTGCCCTGGCTCTGTTGTGTCGGCTCTGGCACCTGCTCCTCTTCAGACTCCATTAGCAGCTGATCACGCACGCAATAGGTAAAGAGCCATGGAGTGGCGATTATTTTTGTGTCAAGAAATTCATGCCCAATTGCCGTAGGAAGGAACCCACCACCTTGTTAACATCACGCCTTGACTTATTGAGCAGACCTGGGGCGTCACAGGTTCTTCTCATCCACACTCTGCGTTTGCAGATATCGGAGAAAACTATCTGGGTAACTGGGAACATGGACATGACCAACGTTAAATCGTCAATCATCCGGCGTATTAACCCAGTGCCCTTGGTGTACCCAAGATCATTCCCTCCGACGTGATGATACAACAATAGCCAGTTTGAGGACCTCCTCAGGAGGATTGGACCAGCCATCTCAAAAATGCAGACGAAACTCAGGGAGACCATCAGCCCAGACCAGCGTCTTTGCATTTGTTTGAGGTGGGTAACATTAACTAACGTGAAAGAGAGAGAGGGAGTGTGTGTGTCTGTGTGTTAGAGAGAGAGACCAGGTGAAGGAGGGGGTACATTACATTATTGGCTCTGAGTGAGTTTTGTTACACGTTTTAACAACCATGTTTTTTTTATGTGTAGGTATTTGGCAACAGGGGACTCATATCGGTCCATTGCTTTCCACTTCAGGGTGGGAGTAAGCACTGTGGCGGGGATAGTTAAGAGTGTGTGTGAGGCCATTTGGGACTGCCTGTCTGGGGAGTTCATGGCTTTTCCCACTGAGGCTGAGTGGAGGAAGATTGCAGAGGATTTTCGAAGAATGTGGGCATTTCCTAATTGTGTGGGTGCAATGGATGGGAAACATGTGGTTATTGAGGCACCTCCCATCAAGCGGCTCCCTATATTATAATTACAAGGGGACATTCTCCATTGTCCTGTTGGCGGTAGTTGATGCCCACTATCGCTTCAGGGTGGTCGACATCGGTGCCTACGGAAAAAACAGCGATGGAGGAACATTGGCACTCTGAGATTCTTTTGAATGAAGGGTGCATTACAAATAAAATAAATTATTATTATTATTAACATTAGCTGCCTCTGCCTTTGGGTCTGCCTCTGCCTTTGGGTCTGCCCTGCGGCAGGGGACCCTCAACCTCCCAGGGGATGCCCCTCTACCTGGAGCAGAGAACGTGGGGCCCATTCCTCATGTGTTCCTGGCAGATGAGGCATTCCCCTTGCGGAGAAATCTCCTCCGCCCCTACCCTGGGCACACTAGCGGGGAAAAGCGAGTATTCAATTACCGTCTCTCTCACGCCAGGAGAATGGTGGAGTGCACCTTCGGCATCCTAGCAGCCCAATGGAGGATATACCGGAGGGTGCTTGGTGTAACTACCCGCTGGTTTTAACTCATAAACATGACTTTCTTATTTATTGTCGGGAACACCGTGAAAACTAGACAGACAAACAAACAAACAAACAAACAATCAACAAACCCAAATTGTACACATAGCAATCACAAACAAATATACATATTCCATTTAAAACATAGTACAGATATGTAAACGCATTACCGTATTCGCCTGGAAACCAGCAGTAGATGGATTGGGAACATAATTAGTGCGTGTTCTCTCAGTCTTTCGAGTCCGATGTGCCAGAGCCCTTCCAGGTCATGTAACCAGGTAAGGTCACGTGACACAAAGGGTCCCCAGACTAACGCACAAATTAATTAAAACCACCAGCAAATGGACATTAACTTTGCACACCAACAAATGAGATCACAAACTCATAAATAAAAATGATTAATTAATCTATGCAATTTAAATGTCCATCACCTACGGCCATATCTTGGCAGCTGATCCATCAGGGTCAGCTACACTTGGTGTGTCACCACAGGTGGCCGAGTCAGTTGTGAAGGCCACCTGTGTCCTTCACAACTTTCTGCGGTGGGGGGATAGCACAGAAGCACCGACTGGTCCAGCAGAACCATCTGCTGGAATTCAAAATATTGCCAGGGTTGGCAGCAACAACGCCAGCAGAGAAGCCATCACTGTGAGGACCAAGTTCACAGAATATTTCTCATATGGAGCTGGTCAAGTCCCCTGGCAGAACCGCCCCCTGCACATCCCACATTCCCCTCAGTAAACAGTTCAAAACTAAATCAGTTGAGGTGTGGTGTTATCATTTAAAGAACAAATTAAGCAATGTGTCAAGGCAATGTCAACAATGTGATTAATGACTGCAAGTAAAGTAAATATAATGATAGGTTTAATTTCATCAATAATAATTACAATAACAAATAGAGAACACATTTTTAAATACAGATTACACTAATACTAATATATACAAATGCCTACATACATTGGTGTTTCACACTACTCTATTTTATACTACATATACTATATACTATTTTTTATACTAACTATTATACTCTATTCTCCGAATTCAATGTTATACAAGGCTTGTTGAATGCGAAGCTTTGCCAGGGCTTGCTTGTGAGGATCTAATCGGTCAAATGTGGGTGCCAGACTGAGGAGGTAGTGTTGTGTTTCTGTGTATTTTGTTTGGTCTAATCGCTGGAGAATTTGTGTTTGGTATGTTGTCATCTCATCTGCCTTCCTTTTCCCCCTGCCACTAGACGTGGTCCTCGGTGAAGGGTCCAGGTTAGGACTTGGTGTACACGTGGGTGAGGGAGGCGGGTTATCTGGGGTTACTTCAGGGGTTACTTGAGAAATGATCAGGCTATCTTCTAAATAATCTATACTTTCCTCAGTTTGATCCTGTATTAGAAATACAAAATAAAACCCAACACAGCACTTATTAGAACATTAACATTTTCCAGGTTTATACATTTATTAACCCCAGCCTAATCATGTGTCCATACCAGGGCCAAATACTGGTAAAATATGAGAGTAGCTTGTAGATTTTCAGACACAAAATAATGATTTACTGTACTAGTTGAGTGGCCGGTGACTTTGGTGAATTTATATCTCAGTGGCTGATCTTTCTATTATCTGCAAGACACATTCCTAATAATCGCCTACTTAATTACCTGTCCTGCCTCGGAAAAAATGTTATTTAACATAACTGTTGTCGATTGCTCATCGAAGTTGGAGGTGGTCTCCCTGTCCTGGTTGTATGGCTCTAGGAATGACAGAATGTGGAGGTATTTCCATTTCCTCCTGACTCCCCCCTCGGCACCACTTCTGGCCTTCTCCTGCTCCTCTCTCTTCTCCTTCTTATATTTGTCTCTCAAATATTTCCATTTCTTAGTACATGAGGCCGCTATGATAAAAATGAACCTGGCATAAGACTACACTCGTTATACCTATTGTGACTATCTAGCGTTATCCTAACACAACGGAAAAAAACGGAACACACGGTTTCAGTTGCAATCCAAACAAGATACCAGTCGTAATCGAGACACCCACCGCTACTGAAATATGAAAGATTGATTGATTAAAGATTTTTCGATCTATAAAGGTTTATAACGGTTTGTCACTTTTGAAGTCGGCGTACTAATGAAGATAAATTGACAAGGATCAAGACAGCTATCTAAATTTCCGAACACAGCCCTGTTTTGTGAAAAAAATTGATTTAACATGAGAGTCAATGAGAGAGATCTGGGGCGATTTCCATTTCTCCCCAAAAAGGGGCGGGGCCATTTGAAGCACCACTTTTGCCTGACTGTTGCCAGACACAGCACTCACACGCGTCAGGGTTGACGGATCTCCATTCACTTTGAATGGGGTGACGTCATCTGCTAAATGACTAAAAAAAAATGTAATCCTTTGCCGAACTGAATTATGGCTCCGTTGGGTGCCCGTGCGTTGCGTTTCATGCTTTGCTTGCGGGAAGAGTTGAAGAATGTTCAACTTCTCGAGAGGCAATGCATGCGTCAGCCAATCAAATTGCCTTTCATGCATAACTGACAGCACAGGCGCTAGCCAATCAGATCCCGTATATGCTCACGTCTAGAAAGCGGCAAGCTCAAAAAAAAAAAAAGATGGCGACCAAACTCTGTAGATGGTCGTATTTGTACCCAAAAGTTGTTTGTTTGACTTTTTTTTGCTTAGATTTTTTAAAAGTTACAGAGAAATAGACACTGTACAATGTAAAAACCCCTTTATTGTAACTGAAAAATACGTCTGATAGGATTTGCGAGGTGTGTGAGCACCCTACCTAATGTTAGCATGCTACTGGCTAGTGGCGCGATTGGTTTGTTCACCTGTCAATCTCACTATAACGTCTCTGGTATCAACAGAACCCCATGCGCCAGACTCCTCCTCCGCCATCCGTTGGCGCAACGCATTCCAACGGAAGCGTGTGAATGCTCTGTGATTCAACAATGACATTCAGAGGCAGATCAGACGGTCTAGTGGTAGAATCCGACAGAAAAAAACATCTCCTTCTGCCTAAACATTGGAGAAAGTATTTTGAGTATTTTAAATACAAAATTACTCCACTCTAAAGTATTTTGTTACAAATTACGTTAGATTTTTTATCGGCCCTATCAAATACAAATCACAAAATACTCAAAGTAATTGAAATACGTATTTCAAATACAAGTAATAGAAATACTGCCCATCTCTGTCCTCCTCTTCTTCATCCTCTTCCTCCTTGCCCCCTGTCTTCTCCTCCTCATCCTCCTCCACCTGCCTCTGGTTCTGCCTCCTACCACTTGAACCTCTGTCAGGTACAGGAGAACCTGGCTAAGCTTCTGCTGGTAGGAGGCAGCAGATTGACGTAGAAATGTCTCTGGCTGGGAAAAGCTTTAACTTCAGCAAGGACGACTCACACTGCTCCCCTTTCTGCTTTCTTAGTGATTCAAGAGCTCCAGTTTTTCATGTGTCTGTAACTGAATAATGTGTGTGTGTGTGTGTGTGTGTGTGTGTGTGTGTGTGTGTGTGTGTGTGTGTGTGTGTGTGTGTGTGTGTGTGTGTGTGTGTGTGTGTAACTGAACAATGTGGGTGTTTATCTGTTGTTATTTTATCACACCAGACATTCTTGTCTATACATATCTTAAAATAAGATATTTTTTAATATTATTTTATAGATGCAAAATAATTTGTTCTTAATATGAAGGCTAATATAAAACTTAATCAAACGATGACAGATGTGAAAAAATCAGCATATAGCCTAGCATGTATGCCTCCATCTTATGTTAATCAAGATAGAAGTTTAGAGTTAAAGGTAGTGGCATTTTGCTGAACATAGGGGGAGCATAGCCACACAGGGATTTGGCTCCTCTAATAAGTAACCCGGCAATAAGCTACCATTTTGACTAGTCACAATTTTTTTTTCTGCAGCTGTAGTAGATTCACCACCAAGCCTAAAACAGAACAAAATTGCACTACAGATGTGCACACCGATTGGAAATGCTTAAGCAAACTCAAAGTTACTATCTGCTGGATGCAGCAGTTTTTCTTTTGAATACGATGAACAGTAGCCAAAAGTCTAGCTTTAAAGATGAGTTCCTCCTTAAGTGGAGAATGTCAAGTGGCACGGAATACTCACAAGAGGGAGGTGGGAGAAAGGGGAGGGAGAAGCCAAATGGCATCATTCTTGATGTTTTCCCTACTGCAGCACAGTTTATTAACTTGCTAACCTTTATCCATTTATAGTGTCTCAACAGTCAACATTAACTTGCACATCTGTGTTTATAGCTACGAACGTTTTTGTTAACATTTCATGATCAAACATTCACTTTTTATACACATTAAATGTACACGTACAGTTTCATACACACTAGCTTCCATTTTTAATTCTTCTTCCCTTTCACCTTGTCATCAAGCCCGCCCCCTACCACTGTTTTAATTTTTTATAGTGTAGCAGGACGGATTAAAGCTGACGTCACGGAACCGTCTGTTTACTTCTCCCTGTCCATCTGATTTGCACGTAATTAGGTGGCACTCTGTCAGTCGGCCCAGCCCCTATATATGGGCAACGAGGTGCCATATGGGCATGCGTCGTATTCCACGGTACCTGTTGCGTCAAGTTCAGGTCCACCAGTTTGTGGTAGTCGCTAAGAGCGCTTATATGGTACTCCGTACTACACGTTTACGGACACATGGGCACGCCTACACGTAGGTCAGTCGTTCTCAAAGTGTGGTCCGCGGACCACTGGTGGTCCGCAAGTTCCCCGTAGTGGTCCGCGACGGCCACAAGTAAATTATTGCAACATTTCTAACATACAACTCAGAACGAAGAGAACACAGTCAGTAGAAGCCGATCTATTAAAGAGTAGCCTAATCTATTAAGAAGGTCATGGATCGGTGGCTTAAGACAGGGACAATGAAAAGAAAATTAAATGAGAATGCCTCTGACACAGACAAGGAGAAGGGTCACTCTGGCGCGGAGCTGCATTCAAACAGCATTTTTTTTCTCCCGCTGCAGAGACAGCAAGATGATAACTTTATTCTGTGTTGTGTGATGTTGGATAATGACAACTCATAATTATGAAAAGTTGACTACTAGCCTACAGTTGGTAGTGAATTACTGCGGTCGCGTGGTCGGTATGTGCATCGTTGTGTTTATTGGTGTTTAGTGATACATTGGCGTGTCTGAGTGTGTGATGGGAGTATGAGGCTGTGAGCGAACTATAGTTTGTAACTTAACCAAGTCACGCATGGAGCAGGGTTCCAGATGCTTTGCATAGCGCATTGTCATATCTATAACTAGCCTACCGATAAAAAAAGAGGAGTGCCCACCCGCGAAAATCACGTGCCGCTAACAATTATCTGGTGCAAGGTCTGGGTAGGAGGCCTGTTGTTCCGGGGATATACTATTTAAACATAGCACAAAAAGTAAGGAAATTTGTGTTTGGTAGATTATTTCTTTGTTGTAACCATGCTTCTTGGCAATAAATCTTATACCGTTGGAAAGCCTGTTTATTTCCCTTTTAAATGGTGCCACATTTGTAAGGAACATGCATTTGTGGGATGAGCAGCACAGCTGTGTATGTGGGTTGCGCCCATGAAAAATGTGACAAAATTGCTAAATGCTAAACAGTTTATTCTTATGTTGGTATTCACTCTTGTTTTGAGTTGTTTGGCGGATTGGATGATTGAACTCTCGATCAGTAACAGGGAACAAAAAAGAAATATTGGCAATTTTACACTTTATTCATTTAATACACCTTCAGGAGCCTCAGGAGTGGGTGGAAGATCCACATACTCAACTCTGCTGCTCATCCCCCAAATGCATGTTCCTTACAAATGTGGCACCATTTAAAAGGGAAATAAACAGGCTTTCCAAAGGTATAAGATTTATTGCCAAGAAGCATTGTTATGAAACTATATTCCAGTATTTTTTGTGATTTACGTCCCTGAATGCTCCACAATACTTTAAACATAGGCCTACACACAGGCGAAAATGTATTTCTTCAATGGCAGGGCCATGTGACACGTATCACTCTTTGCTGATGAAACTAAAGATTGTGTCTCAATGAAAGGGGGGTGGAATATGTTCAGGACACTACAAATATTAAATAAAATGTGTGAAGTAGTTGAGATTTACGTCCCCTCAGTCCAGTTTTTGTGTTGTGTTAATTTATCTGTTGTGTATGTGTTGTCCCTTGTCTGTCCCCTACTATTCGTGTGTTTTTGTATTTTATATTGTTGTAATTAAATAAAACATATTTATTATTTATGGAAACACGTCTCCAGCTTCCTCAGTTTACGAACCTATGTGCCCGTAGTGGGCTGGTTCGATTCCAACTATTTCCCTGGGCGAAACTCCCAGGGTGGTGTAGTCGTGCATGTGCTCTGGTTAGTCCTAGCTACACTTCCCATATTGTCATGCCACAATAGGATTACAGTTATTGACCGCCACTCATTTGCTGATGGAAGTGCTCAGTAATTATTAGTCAACAACTAACAAGTCAGTCTTATGTGTCACATGTAGAGCAGCTTTTTGAAATTGACTACCTCATGAATAATATAACCTGGGTTGAGAACTACATTGGTCCATGAGCTCCTCTATACCAACAGCCTTAGCGGTTTACCAAATGCAGATGTCATATTTGTGCTGAACCTTTGTGGCCATGCCCTAAAAATTGGATGTCGATAGGAAACTACAAGGGCTTGCTCTATTAACAAACTTCCCCTTTCATATTAACACATCTGAGTTAACAGAACCAGTCACACTAGCCTTGCACTGTTGTAGAAACAGGCAGCTCTGTTAATTTGACCTACGTTTATAAGGTGATGGTGATAGATAATATATGATAAGTGTCGAGTTTTATAGGGATGGAAGACTGCGGGGATAATGAAAGGGATTCCATCAACGATTACAGAAGACGTACAGGGAATCTGAGCACACAAGCAAATACAGGATTAATCCAGCACCCTGGTAAGCTCCATCACTGGGTAGTAGGTAACTAATCAAAAAAGAATTACGAGTAAAGGTTTCACACAAATGTCTGCAATAGTGGGAAAAGTGCGCTATTTCGTTGACATTTTTTTCTGCTGCCTTCAGTGTATTGTAGTGATCCGAATTTGTTTTCATCTACAAATAAGAATGTATTGAATCAACTTGCAGTAAATGCGTCTGAATTACAGCCTTTAAGTTTTGGAGTTACACTTATGGAATATAATGCAAAATAGTGATTTATGTAATGACTTTTTAAAAAACAGTGTCTTTCACTTAAACTTGAAAGGCTATTGCCCAGTATTATTAATGGTGATATATAATATATGTCTGGAATCCTGAGACCTTTACAAATTAGTTAATAAAATGGTACTTTTGGTGGTACTTTAAGTTATGTGATTTTGACACATCCACGTTAAACAGGAGCATCATCAGTTTTCATGAACCGATTTGGAAAAACAGTATTTTTTGTTCATCAGAAATGTTTGGACACTATGATCAACCAGATCAACACTATGCAGAAACGCTGCAAAGTTGTCAGGGGAAGTGCAAAGAAGACTTCACACCTCCAAGCTTTTGCTGAACTTCAGCTGTGACTTCCTCTTCATCTATTAAGTCCTTGACAAAACATTTTCTTTATATAGAAACATTAACAACAAGTATGTTTGTAAAGAATGTAGATTGACTTGAGGTAACAGCTACATGTTTTGTAGAATCCTTCTTGTGCAAGGCACTGGGAACAAATTAATTTCAATCTCCAAATGTCAAAAAAAAAGATGAATGCCGCGCTTAAACACAGTAGTCTGCACTTTAACGACACTGTGGTCACTTAAAGTAGATCTTGCTGGAGATTTAAGTAGCTTTCCTCACATCTTTTTTTATATCGTAATTTCCCGACTATTGAACACGGTTTATACATTGATTTTGTAAACATTTCGGAAGCCCTGCAGTTAACACACTACATTTTTTCAGTAGCGCAGAGCAACTTAGCACACTGAACATTTAGGAGTGCCTTTTTTAGTAGCGCACACAGTAACTCTGCCAGATAAAGCTTGAATGGCCTGCTCTCTCTCTCGCTGCCTCTTTCACATACGAAAAACAATATTAGATTGATAATACATTTTCATTAACACTCACATTCAATCTTCCATTGTTAGGGGTTTTGCAGGAAAAGACCCAATTGCAGACCAGATGCAAACAATAATCTAGGATGTATTTTCCAAGGGTTAAATTTAACAATCCAAAAAGTTAAACTCACAAAAGATCGAAGCAAAATTAGAATTCCAAAAATACAAAGCACAGAAGATCCAAACTTAAAAATCCAAAAAAGGGTAAAGCACAAAAGATTAAAAACATATTCAACACGGGCAGAGTTTCCACGGAATCGAGGCAGAGACATAGTACAGGCATTCACAGAACTAAACAGGACTTGTAGTATTTTAACCAGACCGATGGTAACATTCTGACAAAGAACAAAAGACAGACTGAACTTAAATAGCAGAGGGGAGTAGGTGAAACTGGGGTTGTTACATTAGTTTAATCAAATCAGTCTCATAAAATGTAACAATCATTACATTTAATATTTAATATTTTATAATTAAATTATTAAAATAATGGGAAGCTCTAGTTGTACCACTATGCTACAGTCTACGTATTGTATCACAATACTAACTTACTAAAATTTCACTACAAAGTCTACAACACTTCATGAAACAACCTATCAGGAAACCTATCTGGTTGTTTCATGAAGTGTTGTAGACTTTGTAGTGAAATTAATTAGGTAATTAGAGTACTTGGTTGGCGGAAAATGGCTTTCAGTGGAATATTGGAACAACAACAGACAAGACAATTGTTTAAGTCTAAATAAACAATTTATTACAAGGGACAAACAGTAATTAATGGCTAATACTAATCAGGTATAATCACATAAACAATTGAGTATAACAATGAAACAAGGCACAAAGTGGAGTGTGTGTGTGTGTGTGTGCAGGTATGCATGGTTACGCGCTAAGTGGAGAAAGGGGAAACGAGAGGGAGGCTATGCGCAAGCGCACAGACCAGAGAGGGTATGTGCGTGAGAAATAGTGCGCACACGTCTGTGTTAGACGCCAACTCGATTGGTGATGGTCATCGAATGCGAGTGCAGGTCCGAGGCCAGATTTGCCTGTTTTAGGCGCCAATTTAAGTTGGGGGTTGTGCACAGGATGTAATGACTACCTAGACAAAGGATTCTTGCCTTGAGGGCTATGTAATGAGTATTAATAACTCGTATTCATAGAATGATGAATGTCCACACTGAGCTCTATCTTAACGTGTCTTTACTCAACTCCTAGCTCCTACAACAACCACGCACATCACGCAAGTATCACGTGATGACGTATCAAACATATTCTTAACGTGATCATTCCATGACATCTCCCTCTTTTAAATTAACATCCTGCTTCTAATCTCAAATGACATATTCCATAACATCTCCCCCTTTTAAAGCACTTGCTAATGTCTCTGATCTAATCTTAAAAACAACAGACAAGATTATTCTTGAAATGCAAAACAAAGGTGAGTACTTCCTTCAATGTTCACTCTTTTGTTAACAAAAGGTTATCTCTGGTCCTCTGTATATTATAACTTGTCTGCAGGACCAATCAATACATTCATATCTGACATTAGTCACATTGCTGGAACTCTTTTGTAACATTCTTAATAACCTTTTAAAGGAGGAAACACTTAATGTTGTTACTATAACACCCAATGCAACACCAGTAAATGACAAACATGACATTGCTGGAACTCTTTTCACAATACATTCTTTGCTGGAACTCTTTTCAGCGTCAAACAACATCTTTTACAAGTCCAGTCTCTGAACCGGACGGCTGACCCTGCCTGACCTGGTCTGTCTCAGGCCATCATTGGGTGTGGTAATGTTTGTGTTGACTGCTGTAGGGCTCCTACTCGGTCCCTGACACTGCGGGTCTCAAGTCGGGCACCGCCTAAAGGTGGCGACGGTTACGGCGGAGTGTGGCGCCCTGCTCCGTCTCAACGAGGTAGGATCTGGGTGTGATGCTCTCACCTTTCACCTCGGCTGGGGTGGCCCAGGACTTTTGGTTGTCTAGCCTGGTGAGGACGTGGTCTCCTGGCTGTAGTGGTGGAAGGCTCCTCGCTCCGTGACGCTGGTTGTAGTAGTGGGTTTGTTTCCTTTTCTCAGCCGTGTCCTTGGCTGCAACCTTCTGCTTGCTGTGCCACCTAGGTTGCAGGTTTCTCTCTAGTGTTGGCAGAGTGGTCCGAATCTTGCGCCCCATCAACAGCTCTGCTGGGCTAATTCCTGTGCTGCTGCATGGTGTGGATCTGTAGCACATGAGTGCTAGGAGAGGGTCCTTTTGCTTTAGAATCCCTTTTGCTATCTGCACTGCTCTCTCAGCGTGCCCGTTGCCTTGCGGATGGTGTGGGCTAGATGTTACATGTGTGAAGTCAAGTTCACAGGCCAGTTCTCTGAACTCTTCACTGGAAAACTGTGGCCCGTTGTCACTGACCACTTCGTCTGCTATCCCATAGCGGGCAAAAGTAGCTCTTAGCTTCCTGACCACTTGGGCGGTGGTGGTGGTGGGCATATGAAGGATCTCAATGAATCGTGAATAGTAATCAGATATGACTAAATAATTCTGCCTGTTGTGTTCACACAAATCAATGCCAATCCTTTTCCATGGTCTGTCAGGAAGCGGTGTGGAGATCAATGGCTCTCTGGACTGAGCTCTTCTTTGTTCCTGACATGACTGGCAGGATAAGACTTTCTGTTTGATATGAGCTGATATACCCGGCCACCAGACAGCAGAGTTAGCTCTGTCGCGGCATTTAGTCAGTCCCTGATGGCCATTATGGATACACTCTAGCACATCAGTTCTTAAATTCCCTGGGATTACTATCCTATTGCCTCTAAATCACCAGGCCCTGGTGGGTCGACAACTCGCTTCTCATGGGGAAGAACTCCCTAACGGTGGGGTGTGCCTTACTTACGCGGTCGGGCCACCCGGACTGGATGTATCTGCTCACGGCTTGCAGTGTGTCATCAGCAGCGGTGGCATCTCTGATGCTGTCCATCTTCCGCTATGTAGCTGGCATGTTGTCCACAATGGATGCCACATAGCATTCCACATCTGTGTGCGTGTAGTCTCTCTCCTGTGGCTCTCCCACCGGACTCCTGGATAGTGTGTCTGCTGTCACAAGGGTTTTCCCTGGTGCGTACTCAGCCGTAGGATTGAACCTCATGAGTCGCATCAGTAGTCTCTGGCAGCGAATGGGAACATTATCCAGATCTTTGGCGTTCATCAGGGGGACTAACGGCTTGTGATCTGTAATCAGCCGAAACCCCTCTAGGCCGTGTAAGTATTTCCAAAACCGTTCACACGCCCAGACGCTTGCCAAACACTTTCTATCTGAGCGTACCTGGTCTCTGCCTCATTCAGGCGCCGGGAACAGTAGGCGACAGGCTTCCAGCCCTCGCTGTGTTGCTGCATCAGCACTGCCCCGATGCCTTAACTGCTGGCATCTGCAGAGACAGCTGTGGGTTTGTTGACGTCGTAGAACGCCAGAGTGAGTGGGGTTGTGAGGAGCTCTTTGATGCGCTTGAACGCTGACTGCTGTGGTGGGCCCACGTCCATGCAGATTTGGACTTCAGCAGCTCATACATGGGCTGTCCCACTTCAGCTAAGTTCGGGATGTATTTTCCTAAATAGTTTACCATCCCCAGGACTCTCTTTAGCTCCTGCACGTTCTTAGGTGCCATCAGCTTGTCTATTGCAGACACCTTAGCTGGGTCTGGCCGTGTGCCGTCTGCATCAATCTCGTGACCCAGGAAGTGGAGTCTTTTCTGCCGCAGAGCACACTTGTCTGGATTTAGCTGCAGCCCAGCACTCTCCAGACGTTCCATAACTTTCTGAAGACGTTCATCATGCTGGCTCATATCTTTTCCATGAACTATGATGTCATCCATGTAAACAGCTGTACCCTGTAGGCCTTCGAGTGTTTCAATCATCTTCCTTTGAAAGATTTCGGGAGCGCTAGATATCCCAAACGGAAGGCGTTTGAAGCAGTGGACCCGCTCAGCTCAGCTGTGATTTCCTCCACCGTTGGCAGAACAAACCTCTCCCTCCGGTCTTGTTAAGTTTTCTCAGGTCGACGCAGATATGCGCCTGGCCTGATTTCTTAGGTGCAGGCACCATGGGAGCACACCACTCTGTCGGCTCCGTCACCTTTTCTATGACGCCTTTTGCCTCCATCCTGTCCAGCTCCAGCTTAACACTGAGCTCTATCTTATCGTGTCTTTACTCAACTCCTAGCTCCTACAACAACCACGCACATCACGCAAGTATCACGTGATGACGTATCAACATATTCTTAACGTGATCATTCCATGACAGGCTAAATCCAGGCTATAGGCCTTTAACTCAATACAATATATTTAAACAGCACTGACATCGCGATGTGGACGTGTATATGTTCAGATGGTGATTGAGGGAGTTGGAGAGTAAGAGAGAGAGAGAGGGTGCATGCACGATCTAACAGATTAGCAAAGTATAACAAAACAAGATAATGTCACAGTCACAGACCGTGCAAACTGTGAATTACAGATTGCACATTTAAATCATAAATTAAATAAAACAACAATACTTTCACACATAGATTAACACACATATAAAGCTAATCTCTGCCCAGACGTCAGCCTTACTTGAAGACCGCTTTTGCTCAGTGATCGACGGCGTTTTGCGGACTTCCAATGAACAGGTTCGAGGGAGATCTCGAAGGATGTAGAGTTCTGTGTCGACGTGGAGAAACGAAGAAGGGAAACCGGTCGCATTCTCTTACTCAGAACACTGCTGGGCTGCAGTATAATTCTACCGGTATAACTTAGGTTGCAACTAAACGAGTAAAAGTATCTACCCAACTTTGGCCAAAAGTTATAGGCCTATACAAGTCGTGGTTACGTTGTCCTTTGTCTTTGTTCTGCAGTGAGGGTATCTCTTAAATTAATGGTATTCACTGTTGTAAAAACCACCGCGAGAGAGAATGAAATTTGTGTTTGTCGTTCAATTAAAGGGAAAAATGCGTCACCCTTTTACAACCTTGTTTAAGCCAATGCCGTCCAAATAAAATGTAGATAAGAAAGTTAAGGTGATAAGGGAATTGTGGGTAATGTAGTCTATGGTGGGACTACACCTACGGGGGAAACAGATAATTGGTGGGAAGCAAACAAGAGGCAGGAGAAACTAATCAGGCTAACAAATAGGCTAATTAACAGAGCAGGTGTGGTAGACGGTAGCACATGGCATTACAAATAAACACAAGACAACACATGGCATAACAAACAAACACAGAAAAGCACATGGCAGCCAGAGACCTTTGGCTAACAGAGGGGATACTGACATCCATAATAATAAAGTACGGGGTGTTGTGTATTCCTACAAGACTTCTTTAATGTAATGGTTGCATTTCCCACTGCAAGCATAACAGGAGATTATGTTCATGGTACACCATAACACTAAATGCTCAAGAAATGGCTTTCATTGTGAGTGGGAATGGGGTATTTGTGTGTGCAAGCAGGAAGGGGTGTAGGTTCAGTATTTTTTCTTGAAATGCCCATCCCTACTTCATACAACTTCATACATGGCATGACATGACGCTCAATAAACTGCAGTTTATACACGGGTGCGGTCAATACACAAGTTTACTGTAATGCGGTTAATAGTCGGGAAAATAAGTGTTGAAGTTTGAAGGATGGAAGCTTGACCGGCTATAGACAAAGACGATGTGTGTGTGTGTGTGTGTGTGTGTGTGTATCGCCCACAACAATTGCCACAGACACTGAAATCCCAAACCTGTCTGCTCACTACATTTACTCTTTTTCATTCCAGTCTACCGTACAGTTGGAGTGTGCTTTGGACTGCTGTGTCTCCTGCAGGTGACTCTTAACATCACTCTGCGTCTCTACTGTGAGCTCCTTTTCATTCACTCTCTTCTGATCAGCAGAGGATTATTACAGACAGTTTACTGGCTGGGTTATAGCCATGAGCTGTAGAACTAACATATGCCTCCCTTTCAGTCCTGAGGTTAGCAAATGATGGACAAGAATGTCAGATGAGATACAACTCACTGGCTGAAGAAAGAGACCTGTTAATGACCAATTACACCAATGTGGTTGAAGAGAGAGACAGACTTGACAAGCGGCTTGATGAGCTGGGTGAGCATGAATCCAATGATATACTATACCTTAATGAAAACGTAGAGAAAATGAAGGAACATGAGTATGACCAGTAGTTGTATGGTAAACAGCAACGCAGGGGCAGTCCTTGCATCCAGTGGTGAAAAACAGGTAATTAACCAAGGGGCATGGTCATACTGTTGGATGATTTAGAAGATATGGACGTTATATGCCTTCTATATATGGAATCATGAGTGCCTCTAACTACTGAAGGAGTTAAATCCCTGTCTGAAGTTAAATCATTAGCTGTCAGCTCTAACTAGTTCTTATTGCACCCACCCAGTTGGTGGGTTATTTTACTTCTCTAAAATAACTGATTTCAGTTGGATGGAAAAGTTTTGAGTCCAGGCTCTATTTCTTCTCCATTGCGGAGAAAACCTGGAATGAGTCCCGGGAGGACTGCAAACAGAGAGGAGCCGATCTGGTGATCATCAACAGCCAAGAGGAACAGGTGAGATGGATCGATAGTTGGATGAATGGATTTATGGACAGTTTGGTTGTATTCCAGTAGAAATCTGTCAAAATATTCCAAAGGTGCTTTCCACACATTGTAGAGAACTTCAGCTTTGTGACAATGACGTAAAGATTTCTCTTAAATGTCAGATACTGTATATACTACGAAGCCGTTCATTTATTAGACTCCTTTTTTTTCCCATTGAAAGAACTTTGTCTCAGCACATGCACGTGAAACCTGGATTGGCCTGACAGACAGTGAAATAGAGGGACAGTGGAAGTGGGTAGATGGAACTCCACACAGCTTAAAGAAGGGGTAAGACAAAACATTTTAAGGAATACTTTCAATCAAGACCTAAGGAGCCATCATTTGGTTATTTACTTAATTGTGTAATTATCTCGAGATAAGAAAACTTGTTTTCCAGAGATAATGAATTCCATATCTCAGGAAAACTATACACTGTTTTCCTGTTATAATGAAGACGAGCAAAGCTCTGGACAGCAGCGTAGGCCTTCCATGTTGAAGAACATTGGTGTTTTTCATATACTATTTAAATAGTTGCAACTCGTATGAATCCTTCCCCCAGAATAATTTATCACATTTACTTTAAGTACACTCAAGCCACGTTCATTAACATGCCAATGGCCAGCAAGACCTTCCTGTCTGCAGTCCGTCACACCTTAGACACCTAAGCAGACCCCATACTGTTCCCCTTCCTGCACCACCTCAACCAACACCCCAGACACACACCATGAAAGATGTGCAATCTGTTATCCCTACACCTGAACATGTGAACTTGTACACTGAGAATTCTTCTGTTGAATTGCCATGTGGAGACACCGTGTGGTGAGAGAACGGAGCAAAGAGTGATCATCGCTGCCTTTGGAAGACAAAGGGATGAAAGGGCAACACAGAGGAGACTTACACTGCGCTATAGACGATATCTCCTAACCATCTCCTCCTCTCGCTCTAGCGTGGTGTGTAGTCTGTGTTTAAGATCTGACACATGACCGCAACTAACTTCACAGCTTAAATAGAGTTCTGTTATAATATATTGTAATAGTTGGCATTTTCATCCGGAATTTTGCCATAAAAACACAAGGATCTTTCAGTGTCAACCAGTGGTCACTGAGTTTATTCAGGTTTTCTCGACACCAGATTGGCCTAATTGCTGCTGACCTGACTGAATGGACACACTGAAGTTAGCCCTGATAGCAAATTTTGTAACTTTATGTTGTGGTGTAATATTTACTGCAGGTTGTGGATGGAAAAGGAACCCAACAATGCTGATATGGGTGAAGACTGTGGCAAGGCTTATGGAAAACAATGGAATGATGAAGTATGCTCTCGGAAATTCAAATGGACCTGCGAAAATAAAGTTTAAATATATTTTCCATGACATGTTTCAGAACATATATTACTTTTTTTGTGTGTCTACACTAATGTGAGGACTGTGTACCGCACTGCACTTATCAAGACATCATTTGATCTACCAAGACACAAATAATAAATATATTCATAGCTGTATAATTAAATATAAATAATAAAAGTTGTTTATGTGTGTGTTTTGGGGTAGAGTTGGTTAAAGTAATCGGGTGCATCCAGCTTTTTATTTTCCATTTGTCCTCATGCCTAAAGATCAACGCTGTTGAGGAACCCCTGACCAAAGCAATGAAGGGCAATCAATATGGTTGGTGCAGACTTTTTGTCTTTCCTTAAGTATGTGACCCACTGTAAGAGAAATGCTCTGGCAGTATTTATATCATCATTGGTGTTTCCTTTAAAAAGAGAGACATTTTAAAACAGATAGCATTAAGTGGGTGATAATAAAATAGTTCAACTGTATAAGGACTGATGTGTTGTCCAAACACACAGCAGCCAATCAAATGCAATCCAGTGCCCTCTACGAAGCATGTTTAGGGATTTAACATGGCCTTGAGATGTACAGGCTTAACAGCAATTTACAGGGGTGTAGATGAACATCTATGAAGAGGGCGGGAGAGTGAAAGAAAGGGAGGAAGTTGAGAGAGGTGTAAAAGCCAACGCCCACTGAGAGAGAGTGAGTGAGGGAGGAAGTTGAGAGAGGTGTAAAAGCCAACGCCTACAAGAGACGCCTCTAGTTTTTTTTAACAGGAGGTACATTAGTATGCATGTGGGTGGTATTGCAATGATGCACACTTGTCTAACCACAGTGACTTACCAGAAGGTTCAGTGTGATGTATGTGCAACAGAGCAGCCTCAGATCAAGGCTGAAGGATCCACACCACCCACCATCCCTGCTGTCACCTGCCATGCTGACCTTTGCCCTGCGCCTGCGCCTGCTGTTCACTGATTTGACTGAACTGAGGAACATCTAAGCCCAGTCACACGTACCGCAGATATTCCTGTAGCTCAACAACAGAAGCAAATGGCTAATGACCTGACATTCATGGCTTTGATCGCCCAGGGTTGAAAATTGTATGTCTGTTCCACATTTAGTGACTGGACACAAGTGATGCATTGATTTGGAGGATGGTAGAGAAAAGTTTAGAATGTTGTGGATCATTTCTTCAACTAATTATAAAACAAAGTCTCTTTAAGAAGAGTTTTGAGATGTATTGAGAATTTTACTTCCCATTTTCTCATGTCACATTGAGCATGGCCTTTTTATTCCTACTTCAGCAAATTATGACGTGATGTTATCTGGGTTAATAGTGGCATCTTTGTAACCCGGGTCGCTGGATTGGTAAACCAGCGACTAACCCAGTGAGCTATTGAGGACCCAGTTGCAGAATGTAGTCAAAACTTTTTTTTTCTCCCCGCCAAGCGGAATTTCAAAATACAAAAGATGCTTTCAAACAGCAGTAATCCAAACATAAAAGGTAAATCCCAAAAGCACAGAAGATAAATCCAAAAGGTAATAAATAATCCAAACGCAAAACGTTAAATCCAAAACACAGGAGGTAATTCCCAAAGCACAGAGGATGAATAAACACAGCAAAAGGCCAAACTAAAGAAGCTACAAAAAGGTATAGCTCAACAAGGCGAAGAAACAAAACAGAGACCAGGAGAACGATGCTTAGAGAAACAACGAGAACACTAGAAGCGGCTGAGAACCGCGCTACCAAACACTAACTCGATACTAGAGATTATCGCTGGACAGTTGAGAGTGTCACTGACCTTAGTGATTTTAGACCAACGTCGCAGTGACGAGTCTAACAAATGACCAGGTATATATATATACACCGGTCAATAAAGTAAATTGGTTCGCTTGATAGATCTGAATAGGAAACAGGTGTGAGACAAAAAGACAACAAAGGCAAATATTACAACAGGATTGAAATAATGTAATTTGGCCACTAAGGGTTGCCAATGTACCAAATAGTGACAACAGAAGTCCCAAGTCATGACAGTACCCTCGGAGATATGTACAAGACGAGGCCAGTCAACAAGTGAGGGGAGTGAGAAGTTTAAATAGTGTGGTGGAGGGAGTGACAGGTTTTCGTGATAAGAATTCAGGGGAATGTGACGGAGGCAGGTGAGTTGAATCCTGAGGGGGTGTGGCAGGAGTAGGGCTCAGTACTGGCGTGTCATCAGGAGCCCCCGTAGCCGCTCATGAGGGCTGGGGCCCCTGTTCCGGCCACGCCCCCTTTTGTCACTTTTGGACTCCGCTACAGCTCAATTATTACTCCAAGTCGGATCCCGGGCCTAAAGATATACATACGTCTCTCGAATAGACTTGGAATATTCGCGAAGAAAGCTGGCGTGGCAGTTTCGGTTTTGCCACGACTTCCACGTTGTGTTGTTCTCAGTTTAGTCCCGCGCAACAGCGCAGTTTAGTTTCTATGCAAGTGCTTTCTTAGTTTTCCCCTGTTTCACTTTGTGCGTTTTCGTTTTCCCCCATATTACCTGGTCTAACTTTTGTGAATTCACATTTGGACATATCTTCTGAGCTTTGGTATCCTGAGTTGCTTTTGAGTTTTTTGCCCGTGTATTCCCTTGTTTACCCTGTTCTGGCTGGTCCAATAAACTTCCAACAACCTGCAATCTTTGTGTCGTCTGCCAATCCGTGACAGATAGGGTGGTGCTTCGTAGCCAACAGTAGCCAAAAGTCTAGCTTTAAAGATGAGTGCTTAAGTGGAGAATGTCAAGTGGCACGGAATACTCACAAGAGGGAGGAGGGAGAAGCCAAATGGCATCATTCTTGATGTTTTCCTTACTGCAGCACAGTTTATTAACTTGCTAACCTTCATCCATTTATAGTGTCTCAACAGTCAACATTAACTTGCACATCTGTTTTTTTTAGCTACGAACGTTTTTGCACTTAACTTTTCATACACACTCACGTTCACTGGCTTTCATTTTTTAATTTCCATGTTCTTCCCTTTCACCTTGTCACCAAGCCCGCCCCCAACCACTGTTTTATTGTTTGATAGGATTACAGTTCTTGACAGCCAGTAATGTGACACATAAGCAGCTTTTTGAAATTGAATACCTCCTGACTTTATAAGTTTGAAACTTAAAGTGGTATTTCGGACACAACATGGTCTCATCACATCAGCCAATCCAAGTGTGGCTACAATGACAGGGTTCCCACGCTTGCATTGAAAAAAAATTCCATGCTACCTCCTGATTTTCCAGGTACCATATCAAGTGATGATCTATAGCAGGGGTTTTCAACTGTTTTTGTCCCAGGGACCACCATTCTGACCAGAAAGTAATCCGTGGCCCACTGAATTTTATAGTCCCGTACCCTTCTATTTCATGTTTGTAACCGCCGCCACGCCCCCTCCCCCCCGCACACATATTCTGCCTATAATACTTGTCAGTGTAATTTCTTCGCTGAATATGGGTCTACATCAGTATTTTGGGCAATGCGACTTGGCTATTAAGACATAAATATGTCGACGGGCCAAGTTATGTTTATAAAAATAAAAAAAGTCAATGGTGAACTGATCAACATAGGCTCATGTCGCGGACCCCCTGCAATGCCGTCGCGGACCACCAGGGGGCCACGGACCCCTGGTTGAAAACCCCTGATCTATAGGCCCCTGAAGCTTTCCGCCCCCATCCGCGCCCCCTCCCCTCACACACACACACAACCCCCTAGCTAGGACACCTGACTACTTACTTGATTTAAAAGATGTGCCAGTCAAGTCTACATTGTAAATGCTTAGAAATTATGTCTTATTGATAATATCAATGCATGAAATAATGCAACAAGCTGTAGATGAACAACAATGTATTGAACTGGAACTTTGAGACACATGAGCACTGGGATTGATATATGTTCTCTCAAAAATGTCTCACCCCAAATGTTCCTATTTAGTAGTATCACTTTTTTCCCCCGAAAAATCACAAAATAGCTAAAAATAGATATAAGAATGAATGTTACAAAATTGATCAAGACTAGACTGGTCATGTCAACTAGTATAGAAGTAATGTCACAGCCTAATGTGAAAATGTATTGGTAGTTAGCTAGCAATGCAAGCTAGCCAACACTAGCTAGTTAGTTAGCAAGCTGAATGTTGGTGTAGGTAGAGATAACGTATTTCCGGTGGGATCCGTACTGAAACCGGACGTGGGTGCTTTACTCTGTTAGACTGGCTAGTACCAGGATCTTTACTTTTTCGTAGAGAAATTGTGTCGATCGCCTGCCTTTTAAACAATTGTTTTTTGTATTTTTCTTTATTTCTGCGAAGTTATACGGCTCAATACTTAACTGACTTGTTAACCGAACTTTTACAAAGTCATACGACTAAACACACAAGTGATTGGCTGTTCAAAACGGATCCCAGCGGAAATACGTTATCTCTACCTACAGTTGGCTAGCAAGATTGCACTGCATGTGCTTGCTAACCATCATTAATGAATCCAAATTAAAAACCTAAATGTGGTGAATAACACGGTTTTAGAAAAAGTCAATGAGTGAAATACATATGGGGATCAAACATAGTTCTAGTATTTTAAAAGCAAGGTAAAAATTACCTCAACAATTCTAGTGTAAGCTGCTAGCTAGCAAGTTGGAGCTAACTAGCTAGCAAGTTGCAGCTAGCTAGTTAGCAAGATTGAACTGCTTACTAACTAACGTTGATAAACCCAGGTTTACCACACAGTTAAAACACAGCTACTTACATTTGTGGATAAACTTGCATAAGAAATTTCACTGTAGATGTCAAGGCTCCCGTGTTGGCTGGGAAATGCATGTATTTGTCCACCAATCCGAAACTATACTTTTAAAGTCCATATCACCAGGTTGCCTGCATCAAATTCCAACACACCAGATAGGATGCCAAGAGCATGCTCTACAACCTGGGATCATCCATTTCTATCTACAGTAAAAGCTGTTCACATGTAAAGGGTTTTTATAAATTCATCTTAATTCTGTGCTCAATAGTTTCATTTTATTACTATTTTACACATCATCCAATAAAATTTTCCAGGACAACTGTTTCAATTTCCATGTAAGTGTTCACTTTTGCTCAGTTTCCATGACTTTTCCAAACCTGGAAAATGAAAAAATGAATTCCATGTTTTCCATGGTTTCCAGGTACACTGTAAAAAGTGGTGCTGAGTAGAAGTTAACTGCACTAGATTAAAATGTAAAGATTTACTCAATTAAATTGAGCTTCTGATTAAACAAACTAATATTGTGTTCAGGAAACATAATTTGTACTACTATATTCTCAAAGCAATGTTTTCTCTTATGTACTCAGGTTTTCTTAGTTCAGGCAAGTACCTACAACAATTCAGTAAGGTGAACTAGATTTAATTAACATGCATAACTGACAGGCGCTAGCCAATCAGATCGCGTTTATGCTCACATAATGTGCGGGAAACTAAAAAAAAAAAGATGGCGGACCAAACTCCGTAGATGGTCCTATTTGTACCTAAAAGTTGTTTGTTTGACTTTTTTTTTCTTATATTTTTTTTTAATTACCGAGAAATACACACTGTACAATGTAAAAACCCCGTTATTGTAACTGAAAAATACGTCTGATTTACGTGGTTTACGTAGCATGCTACTACTCACAAGGTAAACAGCTTGCTAGTGGCGTGATTGGTTTGTTGACCTGTCAGTCTCACTATAACGTCTCCGTTATCAACACAACCCCACGCGCCAGATTCCTCCTCCCTCATCCATTGGATCAAAGTACTGCAACGCACTTGCTACGGGGTTTCAATAATCACTCTTCAGGGAATTGACCGTTGGCAGAAGTCCAGAGGTGGATGGGTGGCAGTTTACATTTTGCTGAAGGTAAAAAAAAGTGGTGTAAATTAAGATGACTATTATATCGGCTGACTTCTTTTGTCTGAAATTCAAAATGTTGAGACAGTAAAACTAAAGCAAGCGTTTTTTAATGTGCAGTTGTTCAAATAGTTTTCTAGGCTAGCTAAATTAGTTAGCGAGCTAAGGTAGCTAGCAAATTATTAACTAGGGGTTTAACTCGATATAGTTTTCGCTGTTTCGTTAGGGCAATTTGAGCCACCCATATATAAATATATGTCGTTCACTAATTTGCTTGCCGGTTTGGTAGAGTAACCTTAATACATATTTTGCTAGCTTGCTAAGGGCGCTCAGTCAGAACCGTTAACAATCAGGAAAAAAAAAACGGGAAATGTTGGTTGTGCTATCATGAGAAAATGCCATATTTTTCGCTTTAATCTATACCACCGCACTTTGTTGAACTCTTAAAATATATATATTTTTAAGCTATTCTTACTGTTTTTAGATAGTTGTAATATTGTTATGTTGTTGTGGTGTTATATGTTGTCCCTCGTCGCACCAACAGGAGCAGCACTCCACATTTCATTGTATGCCAATACAATGACAATAAAGGCTTTTCTGGTCTATTTCTAGCCAATAATCTATTTAAAGAATCTTTCACTGTACAGTATATAAACTAAAGATGAATAATGCTTATCACCTCAAAGCCAGCCAAATTAACCAATCTTTTGTTTATCTTTTTTTACTCTTCCCTAGCTCTCCACCAGACACAATGGCTTCGCTTGCAATGCTTCGGATCATTCTGGCACAACATGACATACAAAAACTTATTTTACCATCTGGAATACCTCGGACACTAGAAGATCTTGCTATACGAGAGGAGTTTACCCTTCAGTACATTGACAGAGATTTCGGAGACCAGTTCTTCACTATGACTTCAACTGATCTAATTGAAGATAAATCCACACTGAAAGTCATAGACATTACACACACACACACACACACACAGAGTCAACAAAAGCTAAGATACTTCCACATACACACAATACTTTGCATTTACACTGAAAACTAGTTTGTTATTGTGATGTTATTTGTTGAATTGTTTGCCCGTTGGAATATCTGTATATAGCCACACTGCATGAATGTATGTATGTATGTATCTATATAGCCACACTGCATGAATGTATGTATGTATATAGCCACACTGCATGAATGTATGTATGTATATAGCCACACTGCATGAATTTATGTATGTATATAGCCACACTGCATGAATGAATGTATGTATGTATATAGCCACACTGCATGAATTTATGTATGTATGTATATAGCCACACTGCATGAATTTATGTATGTATGTATATAGCCACACTGCATGTTCACCTGCCCAGCCAAACCACAGGCTGGTAGGGTCTTTCTAATCTTACGATCAAGGATGGCTTCCTCACACCTAACACCCATCGGACGGGGCTAGCTACATTGGATAGACCTGATGCTAGCTTAGCAGCACATGTCAAAGATGAGTTTACCACAATGTTTTAACTTTACATCACATTTCACCTTTCGTTTAGTTCCCCCCCTTGCCGTCACTGTAATGAACAGTTGAGAAATTATTATATCTATTATTATATTATATTTATTTTGTTTGTCCTAAATTGTGGTGTTATACTGCATATTTTTCAGTTTAAGTACATTGAAAGCAACTAAACCCAGAAAAAATTCCACAATAAAGATGATTCTGATTCTAACGTTAGTTACAATCAGGGGACAAACAAGCTAGCTAGTTAACATTCGTACATTAGTTGACCTTACCTTGGATGTGTTTTTCGGTCGCGCACTTTTCTATGTCTTGTCTTCTCTTCTTTTCCACCTGCTCATTCCTTAGCTCGTTCAGTTGTGACTCTTACAGGGTTGTCGCTGCCTGATCCCAGCAGATGTCAGTCGCACGTGCGAGCGTACGGGGCAAGGATGTTAGCGTGAAGGTCATTTCAGACTTGTTACAACTATCTTGAAGAATTAATGTCAGCCTTAAAAACGTCTCTTAGAAATTGCACACGTTTTTATACTTTAGTTTTATAATGTATCATCACCTCTGGTCAGAGGTGGTAGATTAAGCCTATTCTCAAAACTGTGTAAAAATAGCATTTAGTCATTTAGCAGATGCTTTTGTCCAAAGCTACGTACAAGGGAGAGAACATTATAAATAAAAGATGTCCATTTACAATTTTACTCAAGTAAATGAATATCAGCATGCCAGATGTATTTAATCTGTAATTAAGACAGAAAAACACCGTTATTTTTATGGTGATTACATGCTTGTGATATTATGGTATTTTCCCGTGAATTTGAACAACATTTTATATTTTCACAGTAAAATTGTGTTATCTACTGTTTTTTGATTAAATGTATTTTCTACGGTGATATACTGTTTTAGATTTTGACAGTTTTTCTTAGTGTATGCTGGAAAAACCTACACCTGTCACCCATCTGTGCAGACCAGTCACTTATCAGCCAATCACAGAGGTTAGGCCTGCTGCAAGGAAGCTTGTGCATCAACAAAGTTCTTATCACTGATATTGGTTCTTATTATTTGGATAAAGGTTTTTACCTTTACTAATCTGCATTTCAGCCACTTTGTGATCAGTTTTAAGTAGAAAACTCTTTTGTTTGACACTCCCTTTGCGATTTACGAGAACAAGGGTAAGACAAACTACTTTATGAATAAGGGCCCAGTCAGTGTCCCCGTTTTTCGTTTACAAAGATAAAAACATTACATGTTTTTGGAGGTCTTTACTAGCCTGACGATGTCATACTCATAATTCTAGTCAGAATATGAGTCTGATACCACACCATTGGGCTGTGATTATAGGGCGTGTTTCAACCGAACCAGGAAAAAAAATGCCTCTTCGCTCAATTGGAAATATCTAGAACCATTCAGAGCAACGTAGTATGACCATAACGTAGACCATGGGGCCAGCTGATACATTAAACTTTTACTGGACCCCGTTGGAAGGACGGCAAAAACATCTTTTCGATTGACAAATGCCTTGATCGCGTTTCTCTGTTCCTCTTTCAAAATGAATGTGCTGTCAATGTCTTCTAAAACAGACTCGAATCTCCACATTTCAGCTCTCCAACGGCAGCCATGTTTGTTGAAAACGAATTCACCCCAAAAGCTCTTTGGTGACGTGGTTGATTACGTTACGGTTGATCATCTGTCCATCATCGTATAAAGCCCGCCCTGACAATTTGATTGGTCTATCTATCTCCTCACAGATTTTTGTGAGGAGATAGTTTCTCCCCAACGGAGCAACACCAGACCGAACTTCCCGACATAAAATGTTGTGGGCGGGGCCAAGTTCGTCTGGCAGCCAGGCTAGGTGTTTACGTGTCTGAACTGAAAATGTCCCCGGATTTTGCCTCAGAAATCTGGTCACCTTATGCTAATGTTAACTAGTTATTAGGATATATTAGCCAACGTTAAGTCAACTTCAACGGGGCAGTCGAGTGTATAGGGTGTCAACTTGGATAGCTAGCTAATAAATTATCAATTTAAGCCTCCCGTTAGCCTTGGCAAATAATTGGCAAAAGCTAACGTTAGCTAATGATGAGGTAGCATAGCTAAGTTATACTAGCTAACGATAGCTAGTTAGGTTTGGGGAGGTTTTCGATTTCGCTTAATTTGTGTTCCCGAGCGAGAATAGCCTTCTGACGGGCGACGTCTTCCAGATCAGCTGTCAGGCTTTTGAACTTGGATACCCATAACCCTTTATCAGCTATGTCGGCCAGTTCAATTTCAAGATCGGGTTGACTTACGAAAGTGAATGCTGACACGTTCAGCATGGATGGGTCGATGTCTAGGGGTGTGACAGGGAAGGATAATGTGTTTTTTTCCCTTACTGAACTCACTGAATCTTTGTCCAAATGCAGTTTGCATTGCGATGATCGTACGCTGTAAGTACTCACAATCGATGTTGTTGTGTGCTTCTTTGAACTCTCTCAGGGAGGGGAAGTGAGAGAACGTACCTTTCTGTACATCTCTGGCAAACACTGTCATCTTGCGCTCAAACGCCAAAACATACTCCAGCACATCTGACGGGCCGTGCTTCCTTTTCCCTGGAGACTTCTGTTCAGCATGTTAAGGTGACCTGTCATATCCACCATGAAGTGCAGCTTTTCCAGCCAATCTGGATGTTCCAGTTCCTGATAGGTGAGGCCCTTGCTTTCCAGGAAAGTTTTCACTTGCTCCAGAAAAAACGGCAAACCGTTTGAGCACTTCTCCCCTGGACAGACACCGGACTTTGTTATGCAGCAGGAGATCCGAATATGCGCTGTCGACTTCATCTAACAATGAACAGAACTGTTGGTGGTTTAACCCTTTTGCCATTATTTTGTTCACTATGGGGGAATTAATATTGAGTTGGATGAAGTGGATGGACTGTTTAAAATAATGCTAAAACTGGGTTTTGATGTATAGGAGTTCAAATGTACTTGTTTCATCATATAGTAGATTGATAGTGTGTATTTGATAGAGTTATGAAAATATGGTTTAGTGTGTCCATATGGACACAAAGGGGGGAATATGTGGGATATTTTAATATGATTCAGAAGGAATGTCAGATAATTAATTTAATTAGTTTGAGGGTACGACACATACAACACGATTTCAAAAAAGGGTTTGGCCCACTGGATAGAGGGGTGGGTCATTATGGATATTGTAAGCTTTCTGATTGGATGGAGTCAGGTTAGAGGTTAGGGATTTTATTGGTTAAACAGTCAGCCATTCAGGGCTGGAGTGGGAGTGTTAGGTTTTAAATGTGGTGGCGCGAGTTCATTTTGTCAGAAACTTTTCTAGAACTTTCTCTTATTGTGGTTTATGATCTGCAATAAATTCGTACTGGAGAATCCACCATCTGCTGTTCGACTTCTGCTTAAATGGGACCGAGTGCGTGTATATTTTAGACACCACAGGAGAAAATAGTGATATACGGTTCATCTACCTTTTTAGCAAGCCAGCCAGTTAATTTGCTATAAAGTGTTCCATTTTAGACATTTACATCATTCATTTTATATGGAGAAAATAGTGATATACGGTGCTTGTTCATCTAGTTTACATCATCATTTGCATTTCAATTGAAATTGTTTAGAGTAGAAATTCGTTTTATAAAAAGGAGAAAATAGTGATGTACGGTGCTTGTTCATCTACCTTTTTAGCAAGCCAGCCAGTTAATTTGCTAACATCTTAAATAATTTATTACCATTATTTGTTGATATAGGCCTATTTAAAAAGACTTGGGAGAGTTCATGCTAGCTAGCTATACACTAAGCAAAATAAATATCTCCTTGTGCTCTATATTTAAAGTTGGTGCCAACAATTCCCTGTTTTGTGCAAATGTAATTGTGGGTGCTGTCAGATATGTCTAATAATCACAACCAGTGGCGATTTTAGCCTGAAATTTCTGGTGGGGCAATTTTGTATGATGTAATGTCACCGTCACAAACATAGAGGTAGCTGATTATTATAAGCAGTAGACCAGTAAGATATGCTATGGGCTGCATTTTGAGTGCCAGCAGGGAGCAGAAAACCTATTTCAAATACATTTCACATGCTTCAGCGCTCGGCGCGACAAAGATGTTGCCTATAATACAGCATTAAAGTAAGATGATTGCAACAAAGTAAAAAGATTAAGATTAGACAGACACATAGCTCAAATAACTTTCATAATTTATTAAGCTTGTGGCACACGTGTCGCATACAATATGAAGCAAAAGGCACAACTGAAACAAATAACAGCAACAAAACATGCTGCTAAATGAACAAAACAAAACTTTGTAAAAAGACGATGTCCTGGCAGATCGCATTGATACATCCATCAGCGTCCGTTAAAATATTACGTGACACGGATGCTACAGAGAGTTTTGTGGCGGAGACCGCTTTGCCATTTTCTATGAATTCTAGCATGGGAAAGAGTGTTCTGATTCGGGGCATGGGTATGCAGACTATGTCCGTTCCTTTGCATAAAATCATGTTGAATTCCGATCTTGTGCAAGGGGAGGTGGTTGTGGCAGTTTGCCCGGTATTGCCAGTGCCGGGGGTTGATGTCATCTTGTGAAATCATCTAGCCAGGGATAAAGTGTGGGCCAGTGGGCCAGCCCCACCGATCGTAACCATCAAGCCTATGGAGGTTACTGGGCCAGACGATTACGCAGCAGGATTCCCGGATGTTTTCACGGCCGGTGTCGTGAGTAGTGCACAGAGTCACGCACAGACGGTGGAAGGGGCGTCAAAAGCTAGCCATAAGATCATCCAAATGCCGGGATTGCCTAATTCGTTCGATCAGGGTATTTTTTATTGCTGCACAGAATGAAGACGCAAGGAAAATGTTTGTGGGACGATTGCGTGGGGACACTAGTAAGAAGGATTTTAAAGATTATTTCTCCGAGTTTGGAGATGTTACTGACTGTTCCATTATAAGGGACCAACACACAGGAAGATCAAGAAGATTTGGTTTTATCCGGTTCAAAGAGGCTTCAAGTGTTGACAAAGTGCTAGAGCAAGAAGAACACAGGCTCCTTTAGTCAGAGGAGCAAAAAGATTTCACAACATAATATTTAGCAAAATGTTTCTTGTTGATTGAATAGTGTGATGGTACTCAGTTACAGTAATATCAGATACAACTGCAGTTACTTTCTTGGACTTATGTCAAACCTACTTTTCCGCAGAGGCTTCACTGAGGCATAGGGTGTCTGGGTCTTCAATTGGTGGCCATCCAAGGTCTCCAGCTTCACCAAGTTGTTGTCCCCAACCTCCGTCACTCTAGAGAAGATGTGTAGTAATTAAGAGACATGACGCATTGGACTTCTCAACCCTCAACTATTCTTAAAATTGATTTACCGGTACTGCGTTGGCCAGTCTGGATCCATTGTCCGACCAGGTCTCCCACGCTTCCTCTCGTCCTTCTTCAGGACCACCATGCCTGGGAGGACCTTGAAGCGCTTGGTCCCTTTCTTCATTCTCTTCTTGTAGGCTTCCTGTTGTCTCTCCTGGGCCTTCTCCACGTTGGAATACACCTTGATTGATTAAGAGAAGCAGCAAAAATGTATTTGGCCCCTCTGTAGCACATATAACTGGTGTGTGGTTATTGCTGTAGCAACTACTGTCAGGTAAATATCGCTCAGATGGGTGTAACGCATTGGTTGGGGATTAGGTGAGCTTTTCTTGTGATGGGATTTGTGACATTGTGTATTATCTTTACCTTGTCAGCCCTGGCCTGAGGGTAGTCCGCAACCGTCTCCTCATCAGCCTCATCAACCTCCACATGAGGAAGGTCTCCTGTGATCTGAAATGACATTGTGAATAGAGAAAAGGCATTAGACAAACATAATCAAATGAAGTTAGTGTGGAAAACATTTTTACATAGCAAAATATGTTAAACAAAATAAGAAAAACAATATCAGGAGTTTACATACTTCAGAGGACAACCGTGGCTCCCGACCATACATCAGGCAATAGGGAGAGTACTTAGTGGAGGCCTGGACACTGCTGTTATGTGCAAAAAGGATTACCTTGAGGTTATCCTCCCACCGTTCCTGGTGCCCATCCAGAGACTTGCCAATGGCCCTCTTCACCGTGTGGTTGGTCCGCTCATCCAGTCCGTTGGTCTGGGGATGGTAGGCTGAGGTGAGTCGGTGCTTGGTCCCCCACTTCTCAAACAAAATCTGGTTGACCTAAAAATGTAAGAAGTGTCAGTCATAAGTTTTGTCCATTAACATGATCTGTCACAGTCTGTCACAGGGGCGACAGTGGTACAGGTGGTAGAGAAGTCGGTTAGTAATCAGAAGGTTGCTAGTTCGATTCCCTGTCGAAGTGTCCTTGAGCAAGGCACTGAACCCCTAATTGCTCCTGATGTGCAGTGTGCCATCAGTGTAAATGTAAAATGTGTATACATTGTAAGTCGCACGTATGTAAGTCGCTTTGGATAAAAGCGTCTGCTAAATGACTAAATGTAAATGTAAGTTTAACCTACCACCCTAACGTTCTTCAAATCAAAGATAACTTTAGTGAATAACTGCCAAGTATATATAAATCAGTTGTGAAAAGAGACAAGTTTCAGCAAGTACTTGACCTCGTTCCAGAACTCTCTGCCCCTGTCTGTCAGGATGACCTGAGGTGCACCATGGGTATGGAAGATGTCCATCATGGCCTGGGACATTGCCACTGCCTTCTTGTCCTGGCATTGTATTTAACAAAAGAAAATGTAGGATCCTTTAATTTGTTGTCTGGACAAAGGTCGAGAGCATCATTGAAAAGCATGATGATGATCAGTTCATATCTGTGTGAAACCAAACACATTGATATACCACACCTTGATAGGAATGGCCTCCACCCACTTGGTGAAGAAATCGGTTGCGGTAAGACGGTACCGATTCTGATTCTTTGAAGAGGCCTTGAGCGGTCCGATGAGGTCCACACCTTGCTTACAGAGTGAAACGAATGGGTCACACAAGCCAGAGCAAAAGAAGTTGCTGAAAATAACATTTTGATTAACTACTAAGAACTGCAAAATGTTTACATTGAATTCAAAAGGGTTAAACTCACCGATCATGTACCAAGGTGACGCTAACTTAATGCTCTTCAGCTCTGGTGCCTCGGTCTTCACCTTCTCAAACTTTTGACAAGGCACGCAGGTACGGACCTTGAAACACAGATCAGAGCAGGTTGAAATAATGTGTGCTCTCAACCACAAGGTGTTTTAGATGAACTGATAAACAAAAGTCTTCCACGTCCTTCACCATGCCACGTCAGAAGCGCTGATTGATCTTCCCCATCATGCGCTTCACTCCAAAGTGGCCGGCGTGGACCTCCGCCAGCACACCATCCCTCTCCTCGTCAGACAAGATGACCCTCCTTGGTGGCTCTCCATCCTTGGGCTTCAGATACATGCAACTGCCTACAACATCAGACAACATTTGAAATTGACACTGCAGGCATCTCAACATATGAAGCAAAATATTAGTTTATTGCATACATTGGATGTGTAAGACTAGTTGTTGTTTGGTCTCTTGTCAACATCATGGGTTTGGTTACCACAACCCTAACCCATTACAAACTTACCCTGCATCATGAATCTTTGTGCACTTCTCCGAATGGAACGCTTATGCATCTCAGACATACCTTCTTGGTACTTCTTCTCACTAGAGGTAGAAAAAGATTTTGTTGAAGGATGCCATGTCTTGTTAAAATACTAATAATAACCTTAAGTCCCAACACTCAAACTATCTAGCTAGCGTTAGCTATTTATAGTTCTCTTTCACTGCCTATCTATCCAGATAGCTAACTAATAACGTTATCTACCTAGCTATCTACCTATTTATCTATATAGATAGCTCTATTTAATTAATGGTTAGCTAACTGGCTCGCTAGCAAGATTACGCTACGTTAAAATACCGTGTTAACTAGTACAAAGTAATTGTAAATAATATATATACACACACATAAAGGATATTGATAAAGTGGTTGTCAGTTGATGTTTTCGGTCTCCAGGTGGTTGTTTTTCAGGTAAAATACAGGCAAGCCGGTCTCAGGTAGCGAAGTACAATGTGAGATGCTTTGAGGAAAATTGCGTTGTGAGGTATCTAATGCAGTGCCAGTCTGTGACATTCAAAATGTTTATGAGAACAAACGTGTCTCCAGTTGAATAGTTAAGAAAATCCTTAATGTGTTGTGATTATTAAACATATCTGACAGCACCCACAATTACATTTGCACAAAACAGGGAATTGTTTGCAATATAAGATGTTAGCAAATCAACTGGCTGGCTTGCTAAAAAGGTAGATGAACAGGCACCGTAAATCACTATTTTCTTCTCCATATAAAACGAATGATGTAAATGGCACTTTATTTACCGGGGAAAAAGTAGTTAAGCCACAATATTTAGCTACTAAAAAAGTAGCGGTATTGACTGCAAAGGTTGACAATGGATACCGGCAGGTGTAGCTAAAACAGAATACTTCATAGTTTAGGCACAATATTAAGTGACTAAAGAGTAGCTGATGGCTTTCGAACGACTCTTGAGACTCACTGACTAATAGCCAAAAGGCATCCGGGTTACGTAATGTCCGGGTTACATATTGCTAGCGTTGGTATAGCAACTGTCACTCAAGAGTCGTTCAAAAGCTATTATGACGTCGCCCGAACCCCTTTTGCCATGACAGCACCCTCAAAAGGTTCAATATAGAATCATTTCATTTACATTTGGTCATTTAGCAGGCGCTTTTGTCCAAAGCGATGTACAAGGGAGAGAACAGTCAAGCTACGAGCTATAATAATAATTGTCAGGTTTTAATGGCACACACGACACACGTGCATATTGGCCTTATTCGATCAGCGTCACAATAGCCTGCCGTGGCCATTTTGTTGTCATAGCGCCCTCTGCTGTTGCTTTCTAACTGACTGACCGACGCTGACTGACAGCTAGCTAAATAATAAAAGTTTATTTAGCTAACATTAGCTAAAAATAATCGAGACGCTCAAATGGTGAGCTGTGTCATACACGGCTGTACCAACAACAGTAGCAAAAGCAAAGGATTTCACTATTTTGACCTACTGTCAGAAAAAACTAAGGGAATGCACTATATATCGACTGCTGTAGTTTGTTATAGTATGTTTGGAGTTTGTTTATTTACTCACAATTAGTCTGTTGAATTTATTATTTGCTCACAATTAGTTTGTTGAATTTACAAATAGGGATTTAAAGACTAGACTCCCTGGCACTTTCTCTAAGGCAAGCCATCATACCGACACTACAGCACACATCCTGACTGGGCCCCCTCATTGAAGTTGGCAGGAGAGAATGAAAGAGGAACACATGACAACATTTACATTTAGTCATTTAGCAGACGCTTTTATCCAAAGCGACTTACAAGGATGTATACACATTTTACATTTACACTGATGGCACACTGCACATCAGGAGCAATTAGGGGTTCAGTGTCTTGCTCAAGGACGCTTCAACAGGGAATCGAACAGCAACCGATTATGAGAGACTTATAGCTGAGAACATTGCACTCAAACCAGTGAAAAGATGAGCATGGACGCACTCAGAGATGATGAGAAGAAGGTGAGATATTACATTGGTTTACCCAGTTTTACCACGTTAATGGTAGTCTTTAGTTTCATTGAAGGCTCCCTCACCGACAGCATTAAGGTTTCAGAAAACTTCTGTTGGTATTGATGAAACTGCGTCACAACTTTACAGAGCAGGATCTTGCATACAGGTTTGGAATTTCTCAGCCGACAGTTTCCAAAATCTTTTTTAGCGTATTACATGTTTTGTACACGAAGCTTAAGAAATTTATTTTTTGGCCAAAGAGAGAGGAACTTTGGAAGTCTATGCCACGGACCTTCTGAGAACACTTTGGGTCCAAGGTTACAGTTATAATTGATTGTTTTGAGATTTTTATTGAGAAGCCTTCACATCAGACACCTAGAAGTCACACTTGGTCATCATACAAACACCACAACACTATCAAGTACCTTATAGGCATCGCACCACAGAGTCACATTTCTTTCCTTTCCAAGGCATGGGGAGGGCGCACCACTGAAAATCACATCACAGAAAACTCAGGCTTTCTAGAGCTGCTTACCCCAGGTGATTTTATCTGGGCAGACAGAGGCTTTAACATACATGACAGTGTAGGCTTAAAATGTGCACCGGTTGCAACACCAAGCTTTACAAGAGGAAAGTTACAGCTGTCTGCTATTGAGGTTGAGTCCACACGCAAAATTGCACATGTACGCATACATGTAGAAAGAGTGATAGGCCAGTTGCGCAATAAACATGTCATACTGTCAGAGAAGATACCGATCTCCTACTTGGTGAGTTCTGGATCTGAGACAACAACAATAGATAAAATAACTACAGTGTGTTGCAGTCTAACCAACATGTGCACCTCTGTTGTACCTTTTGAGTAAATGTAGGGTTGTACAACAATTAAATGATTACATTTTATTTTCAACATGCAAGGCCGTTTTCAAATTTCTTCTGGAACAGTATATTTCATAACAATTTGTTTAAAGTTCATCACAACAATGTAAAGAGAAAATTGATTTCAATGTACTATACACAAAGGGACAGAGGAAGATTTCATATTTTTCCACAGGAGAGAAACCACACTAGTTTGAAAATCAGTCGAAGGGTAGTTTAGGCTATGGGGTCTTGAGCCTCCACTGGATCCAGGAGTGGTAGCCTTTCGCCTGGCTGGGCCCTGGAATGACGGCCGACCACGGGCTGCAAGTCGTCCACGGGCTCCAGTGGTTTTGGTCCTGGGGTGACAGCTGGTATCCATTTCACGTTGGTTTTGCTGATGGATATGGCCTTGAGTTAAGTTTTCCCACAAGCTCTGGGAGGATGGCTCTGGATTTGGACTTCAGTAGCTCCCACAGTTCCACATCTGGTTCTATCTGCTCTATGTGTACATCATGTTCTGACCATACGACAAAATCGGCAAACTCCCTGTTGCTTACTAGGAGCTGTGTCTGGACTTGATAATAGTGGGCATGTGAATGTTTGAGCTGTAATTTGCCATTTGAGTCCTCCAAACAGAATCTGCCGTCTACACATTCCTTCAGGCTGGCACATTATCGTGCTCAAAATGGGCATTTCACTTCCACTACACCATCACCACAGCAATCACAATGAATCATCCCATCAGGTGTAGCCCCCATGTGAGGCAGCTCTGGATTGATTACTAAAGCACTTGTTTCACATGTAAAGTTAGCGTGTGAAATCATCTGCTGACAATAGTAACTAAGTGCCTGCTGTGCATGATCGCATCCCCAAGCGGTTGCTTTGGTTGTAAACCCAGTGCTCAGAGGGTAACAGATGCTTTTGATGAGACTTGGTGATGGACTCTCCAGAGGTGTGCAACAAACAGCTTTCATGCGTGAGGCTGTAACTCTGCCAGTCCTATATCCGTGCCAGACTTTGCTCTTAGACTGTCCTCTTGTCTGCTGTTCAATTGTGTCAGCTTGCCTTTGAGTAATGTCCACTCCTATAGCACTGCAATGTAGAAGTAACTCATCACTTGCCATGCATACACACGGTTCGTCAAATCGCTCACTCAGGGGCTGGGATGTACTGGTATTTGTACCTGGAGCATAGAGCTCAGCATCGTCTGACAAGACAGAGAGTAAGACCGCTTTGTCACCAGTGGCATTTAACTGACTAAAAAAGGAAGCCATCTCCTCATCGGTTGGCTCTGACACATCAGGTAGCTTTTTTCTTTTATATTCAGTTGACGTTCCTTCTAACAATGCTGTGTCCAGCTTGCGGTTGACTGTGACTTTGGAATGAAAATCAATTTTTTTCTACCTCAAGGTACTTTGGTTCGGTGCCACTCGGCAATAGCCAATAAGGATGGAGAGGTACAGGTTAGCACCCTCATCTATACGCTAGACGGGGAAGCAGAGAACATTTTCGGGTCTTTTACTTTCTTTGAAGAAGAGGATGACTTTGATGTTGTAATGGCCAAGTTCGATGATTACTTCATACCGAAACGGAATGTTATACACGAGAGAGCCTGCTTTTATCAACGTGTGCAGCGTGCAGGGGAGAAGGTGGAGACTTTTATTCGCGCTCTTTATGAACTCTGAGCACTGCGATTTCGGAATTACTCGCGACGAACACATTAGAGACCGAATCGTGGTGGGCATCAGGGACAAAGAGTTATCCCGGAAATTGCAGATGCTACCGAATCTCACGTTGGAGATGACCGTACAAGAGGCTCGTCAGCATGAGGAGGTGAAAGCCCAAGTTAGCCTGCAAGGGGAATCTGCATGCGCTGTAGAGGAGGTCGCGCGGGGCTACAGACAACACAAAATGGACGAGCGAAAACAACGTAATGAAACGGAGCAACAACACAGAGACAACGGACGCAGTGAGACATGCAATAGATGTGGGAAAATAATGCACAAAAAGTAAGAATACTGTCCTGCAATTAAGTCCATGTGCAACAGATGCAAGAAGGTAGGACACTGGGAAAGGATAGTAATCCCAGGGAATTTAAAAGCTGATGTGCGTATCCATAATCCGTATGTATCTATTTGAAGGTCTACCTCCATTTCCTGACCAAAACGCAACCTCATTTCATGATGCATCTACAAAAAAGTGTAATAAAATACAAAGAGAGAGAGTTGTGGTTACCAATGAACGATTATAATAAATTAAAACATATACTTCCAAGCAGCACTGAATCACATTATAGTAATAATCCTATTAGCTACTCACAAGCTCTGGCACCTGAAGAAAAGGGAACATCCCCATCACCTCCTCAGTCGGCTTCCCCATATGCTCCACCCTCTTGTAAAGCGTACGCCTCATTCTGTCCATTATAATGGGGATGTCTGGCTGGCTCACCTCATCGTTAGTGGCAATAATATGCTCCTGAAAACTGTGGTCATCCTCCCCAACTACTTCAAGTTCCAGCATAATCTGAAAAAAATCCCACACATACAGAGAATGTAGAAGTGTACTTAAGTATGTAAGACAAATCCCCCCCCCCCCCCCAAACGACAATAAATTAAGTTCCACAACAACAACAACTTAATAGTAATATAAATGTCCTCAAGCCAAAAAGTGTCTTGTCCATCCAATCAGAAATAAGTAAACAAATAATTTGAACCGGACCTAACTGCTGTATAATTCAGTATCTCATTCACAAAAATATTGCGAAACCTCTTGTGTTGGATAATTCCCAGAAAGCATCTGGACTGTGTTTTCCAATCGGCACCTCTTTGCTCTTTGAAAATAGCCATAAGAAATATGTAAAATTAAGAATTAAGACCGGCAAACAATGACAACTGTTACTAGCAAGCAGATATACATACAGACATAGGCACACAGTTGGGCTAAAGACAAGCGAGAACATAAAAAATGGCACCTGATGTCCAGGTGGTTCCTTCAGAGGCACATGGTCCACAATTCAGTTTTTTCCAGCACCAAACTTTCTTTTCATTTTCTGGACGTCAAGTTGACTAAAGTTCTGGTCGTCAAGTTGAGCTGGTCTCCTGTCGGTATAGACATAAATTATGAGGCTCACACTAAATAGTATAGAAATTGAACTGAGGAATAATGTTGTGCAAACAGGTGGGAAATAACATACATATCCAGAGGAGCTGTGGTCTCTAAGAAACGGAAATCTGGTGATGAGACATCCCAGGACATCCGTATATTTTTAATGGTTTGGGTACCTGAAAGACCATTCATTGTAATTATAACTTTCCTACTCAAATGGTTTTATTTTTAGCCTTTACACTGTAATTCACTTACAGCGATGCTGCAGGATATTGCTTTTTTATGTGTTTTACAGTGCATGTTGTCAGGATTGTGCCTTGTTTTTGTCTGTGATTTTAGTTTGTATCCCTTCCATGATCTTGTTACACTGAATATCCCCTGGGTGAACAACAACCCATTTGTTCTGGTCCTCCAAAGAAAAGGCATGATAGTGACAATTGAATGTCTTGGGTGTCAGTAGTTTTTCCAAAGATAAGCCAGAGCCCTGAACCGTACGATATTTTTCTAATTTCATAAAGATGGAAATGTCCTCCTCTACCACATCAATTATGATGGTGTCACCTACTTTGTATTTGATGTTATTGGTCAGTAGAGAGCTAACAACTCCAACTTTCTCTTCCTTTGGTATGTCTTCAACCTCACTCTTTAACGCAATGCCTTCCTGAATGTCAAAGGAAAGAGAGCGGAATGGGACGTGACGTTCACCTTCAGTGTATGAGCGCTGGTGGAGGATGTCTAGGGATGTTAGTTCACTGCCGCAACTGGTGTCTTTTGGAGAGGGTGTAACAAAGGTTCTTGAAGTTACTAGTGTTGTGGGACAATCTCTTAAAGTGCTGGTGTTAACCCTCAAATCGCATGCACCACAGATGTTTCAGTGGGCCAAACTCTAACATCAGACAAGGATAGTGAATGAGTTTCACCAATTTGGAAGCTGAGGACAGGAATGATGCTCTTTCTGATGGAGGGAGAGAGGATTCGATCACCGATTTCTCTGCACTTGAGATAAATATCCCAGTTTTGTGCTGCTGATCCAGTTAACTTGTTGTGTTTCAGTAATGTCTGTGGGATGTTACCTCTATAATTTTTTCCAAAAGTGAATGTTTCCAGCTCTGAGTTTATGTCATTCATTGTCACAATTTTGAGCTGATGAAGCGCAGTGATAATGTTAAGCTCCGGAGGAAAAGAGACCCAAATGCAGACCAAAAATGCGGGGGAAAATTAGGGTTTATTTGTACAAAAAAGGTCAATCAAAAGTTCAAAAAATCAACACACAAAAGATCCAAAAAATTCAAAAGGGTAACGCACAAAAGATCCAAAAAGGTAACGCACAAAAGATCCAAAAACTCAGAGCAGTCAGAGCAGACGAAGAAACACAAAAACAACAACTTATCTCAAGCCAGCAGATAGTCAGAAAACAGACGAGTTACAATCCAGGTTCATCAGACAGATTCTTTCAGACAGATCTTAGGTTACGACCAGACATAGAACAAAGGGCAGACTGAACTTAAATACTGGAGGGGAAACAGATAATTGGTGGGAAGCAAACAGGAGGCAGGAGAAACTAATCAGGACAACAAGTAGACTGATTAACAGGACAGGTGTGGTAGATGATGACAGGGAAATGCAGGAAGTGACAAGGCAGGTGGGGCGGAGTGTCAGAACAAAACAGAAAACACATGGCATAACAAAAACACAAGGAGCACATGTCAAAACAAACACAATAGACACGTAACAGCCAGAGTCCCTTGAGCATTAGAGAGGATACTAACAGATAACTTTACAAACAACAATTGGTATGATGCCCTCTTAGAAATCATGCATTAGGTCTGGAGGAAATGCTCGGGTGACATCAAAGTAAATGAAGCTCAGCAAATGGACATTCTTTCACTACTCCATAGGTCTGTCTTGATAGTTGATCGTTCGTCCTTAAGTGCATTAAGATGGTAATTGTGAACATCTGAAGACCTAAATTGCAAAGTGTCTTCATTTACATGTGCCTTTAAAGGAGCATTCACACGCATCCGTTGGAATGCGTTGCGCCAACGGATGGCGGAGGAGGAGTCTGGCGCATGGGGTTCTGTTGATACCAGAGACGTTATAGTGAGATTGACAGGTCAACAAACCAATCACGCCACTAGCAAGCTGCTTACCTTGTAAGCAGTAGCATGCTAACATTAGGTAGGGTGCTCACACACCTCGCAAATCCTGTCAGACATATTTTTCAGTTACAATAAAGGGGTTTTTACATTGTACAGTGTCTATTTCTCTGTAACTTTTAAAAAATCTAAGCAAAAAAAAGTCAAACAAACAACTTTTGGGTACAAATACGACCATCTACGGAGTTTGGTCGCCCTCTTTTTTTTTTTTTTGAGCTTGCCGCTTTCTAGACGTGAGCATATACGGGATCTGATTGGCTAGCGCCTGTGCTGTCAGTTATGCATGAAAGGCAATTTGATTGGCTGACGCATGCATTGCCTCTCGAAAAGTTGAACATTCTTCAACTCTTGCTGCAAGCAAAGCATGAAACACACGCACGGGAACCCAACGGAGCCATAATTCAGTTCGGCAAAGGATGACGTCACCCCATTCAAAGTGAATGGAGATCCGTCAACCCTGACGGATCAACGCATTCCAACGGAAGCGTGTGAATGCTCTGTAAGTCGCTGTATGTAATCATGCAAAACCTGCACACCTGGCCACTATTAAAACAGCATGTAAATCCAGCCAAGTTATGGGCGGATACATTGTCTGCAGAAATGGTTGCTAGGGCCCCCTTCAAAAAATGACTTATTTCCTTCACACAAATCTCAATTCCTTTTGTGTATAGTTCGTTGATCAAGAAGGAGAGGACGGAGAATGTCCTTGAGGGGGTACCTCTGACAGAGCTGGTATCTTATTAGAAGACACAGGTTTATGTGCCGTAACTGAGATTTGTATTTTTGTTCTAGATTTCCAATTGTAAAATAGAAGGCAGTTACTTTGTGTATTGCGCCTAATTGATTCACCACTTCAAATTCATCTGTGTATAGATGTATACGGAGAATACTTGGATCACCAAAAAATGGTGGAGTTTGGAAAATATTTCCATCCGTGAAGTTCGAAACTTTTTCACAGCTTCTTTGAAAAGAATAAAAAATATCCTGTTTCTCCAAAAAAAAACTTCAAAACATAATTTACTGGCACATTCTGGAAAGTTTCTTCCTTCCCCTTGCTATTGACACCAGGGATAAGTTGAACTGGCTCCACAAAACTCAGATTCTCCCTACTAAATTGTATTAATCTGTAGTCAGATTTTACATACTCAAAGGCACAATCAAAAAGAGTTTCATTCTACACTGTAAAACCTGAGAAGTTAATAATTTAAGGAAACTGGGTGGCCTTGACTCATTTGAGTTTGGAAACTTAATGAAGTTAAGTTCAGTTCAACTCAAATCATTTGAGAAAACCAGGTGCCATTTGAGTTGAATAGCAGAGTTATCACTACTTGTGTATTTTGCTTTATGTTAACTTCTGTAGTGGCTAAAGTTCCCTTCTTGTTATCAGTAAGTATTTCTCAACATACTCATTCACTTAACCACTCTTAGACGGAAAGAACAAGTCTCTACGCGTGTTTAACAACGGTAGAAAACAGTGTGTTCGCTCCGTCTTTACTGATTACTGAACAATGAAAACAAATCACAGTTTTATACTCTACATCAATGCGCAAGCTCACTACGTCATGGCTCACTACCGCGCGCACTCCAAACCAACTCCTATGTTATTCCTAGGTTATTCTAAGCAATGCAATGCATGTACACTAAACATATACTAAACTGAAATGCAAAACAATAAAATACAATTATGCAATCACTATAATGAGCAATCATTAAATATGAATCTAAATAATATAATATCTAAATCTGAGTCTAAATTACAATATGAAAACTGGCACTAACATTTCCGGCCCTTAATTGCTCATCATGGGGATGACAATTACCTAACTAAAACTAAAAAGTCATTTTCTACATTCTAAACCCTTTCTGTACTCTTTCACTAAGGTCTAAGCCAACACAAACAACCTAGACTAGTCTAGGTTAGGCCTACAAGATAGACAAGATAGATATTGTCCATGAGATTCTTCCATCTCGAGCAGGAGACACAACTTATCTATGGGTCTCTCTAAGGTGTTGGTCTTCGTTTTGACAAGGACCAGACAGATGAACCCTTCGGCGTCGGGGATTGTCTTCTCCACTTTTCCCATTAACCAGGACCCTCTTGGAGCCCTCTCATCCACGATGAGTCCGACGTCTCCCTCTTTCACATTCCTATTCTTCTCCAGCCACTTCTGCCTTTCTTGTAGGAGGGGCATGTATTCTCTGGACCAGCGCTTCCAGAAGATGTCGGAGATATACTGCACTTGCCTCCATCTTCGTTTGGAGTATAGATCCTCCTTCTGAAACACGCCTGGAGGGAGTGCTGGTTTTCCCTTGAGAAGGAGAAGATGATTCGGCGTCAGTGGCTCGAGGTCGTCCACATCATCAGATGACTTGGTAAGGGGTCTGCTGTTGATCACTGCTTTTACTTCACAGTTTGCAGACATTCGTCGTCGAGTGACTGGAGCTTCAGAAGGTTGGTAAGTATCTTCCGGACTGTTCTTATCTGTCGCTCCCAGATACCACCGTGGTGCGACCCAGCAGGCGGGTTGAAGATCCAAGTGACTCCTCTTTGCAGTAGAGCCTCAGAGATCTGGGACTGGTTCCATTCTTTCATCGCCCGGCGGATCTCATGTTCTGTAGCTACCAGGTTCGTTCAGTTATCGGATCTCATAACCTCGACTTGTCCTCTTCTGGCTATAAAACGTCTCACTGCGTTTATACATGAGTCGGTGTCGAGAGAGAAATCGCACACTATGTGGACTGCTCTGACTGTAAGGCAAGTAAACAAGACTCCATAACACTTTACTTGCATGCGTCCACACTTTGCTTCAAAGGGGCCGAAATAGTCTACACCAACGTTAGTGAATGTTGGATGGTCAGGCAGTAGACGATCAGGTGGTAGATTCGCCATCTTCTGTTCAGTCACGGCAGCTTGACTCTTCCGGCATTTAACACACTTTGAAAGCACACTTCTCACCACTGCATTTCCTTTGCATATCCAGATCCTTTGTCTCAGCCGAGCGAGGGTATGGTTTCTCCCTCCATGTCCGATTTCCTTATGAGCGTTCCTGATGATCTTGGCCAGGATAGTTGGATGCTTTGTGTGTTCTGGCAAGGCTGCCTGGTGCAATCTTCCACCAACCCGGAGAACCCTATCTTGAAGGAAGGGATCCAGCTTCACGATATAACTGCTTCTCCTGATCTTTTCACTTTTCTCCAGAGGATCTGGAACTTGAAGGAATCTGATTCTATGCAGTCCACTCCAAGGGCCCTTTCCATGGGTAGCTCATTGTCCAGGTCTAGATTATTGATCACAATACTCATTCATGGTCAAAACGTTTCTCTCATTAAATCATTCATTCATTGCCCTCGTCAAAGCCTCCTTCATTTAGGGAAATTCCAGTCAGACAAGGGAGTGTTTGCAACGTAGCTAGACAATTAACTAAATCGATACGGCAACATAAATCAAAGGGGGAAATGCATTAAATACTCGAACTTAAGCTTAACATATAACATTAGCAAATGAATCGCTCGTCCGCCATTTTAGAAATCAAACATGTGCCAAAAAGGACTCTTCCGCTACGTAGACAAGATGGCGGCCGTTTAATGCGACTAGTGTACATCGTTTCACATGGCATTTTCTCATGTAATGCCATGTTTAATCTGAATGACAACGAGCTAGCTACACACTCTGATTATATTGTTAAAACATTTGACGGCTATCGAAGTTCAAACTAAACATTGCTTTACAGGAGTCTGTTTAGTTACACGAATGACAGAGAGCTAGCTACACACGTTGATTATGAACGTTCAAATTAAACATGTTCTTACAAAAGTGTATCACCTGATGTATCTTTATCTGCAGTCAAATGAGTTCGGTGGAAATAATTGGTAGAAGCACTTACTCTAAAATATAAACTGCGCTCTAAACATTACTTTACAGGAGTCTGTTTAGTTACACTACTAATATCTGTATACACCCCACTCCCTGTGAACATGTTCTCCCTATGTGTATTGTTTTTCTACTGTGATTTGAGTATGTATGTTTGCGAGTTAAGTTAAGTGTATAAGCTACTGGATGACCTCAATTTCCCTCGGGATTAATAAAGTATCCATCTATCTATCTACACAAATGACAGTGAGCTAGATACACACGTTGAGTATGAACGTTCAAATTAAACATCTTCTTACAAAAGTGTATCACCTGATGTATCTTTATCTGCAGTCAAATGAGTTCGGTGGAAATAATTGGTAGAAGCACTTATTCTAAAATATAAACTGCGCTCTTTCGGCTCACGCTGTATTAACTTTTAGCCGACGCAATCCGACGTGATGTACATTTCGCTGACGCAACGACGTGATGTACATTTCGCTGACGTAATCCGTCGTGCAGAACACAACGGTCATGTTTGTGGCGCGAAATTCCAAACGGTCCATTCGACAAACTTTTTTTTCCAAGAAAAGACGTAAGTTTTTCCCTCCGAATTTTATCTTAATTAATGCAGTGTTGTTGGTATTTGTTTGCCTTGACATGTTGATGAAATCCATATGACTAATCCATACGACTTGTTTTGCTGGCGTGAACATATTTTAAAAAAAAACAATTAACTAGTAAAATTAACTATTTTAACTTGGCATAAAAAAATCTGCTTAGCATAGCTGTTTAGCATTATACATTTTTGAAAGCAATGAACTAGTCAAAACTTACTATTTTAAGAAAGTTAAATAGTATGTTACTTGAACCTATTTGATTCTCATATATGAATACGAATCTTATAATCTCATTTAGCCATTTTATATTGTGAAAAGCATTTGGGTGAGATTTAAGGATGAGATAATAGGAGAGGAGAGGAAAGCATGGCATAGCTGTTTGGCATAGCTGTTTAGCACAGCATGTTTCTTGAACCTATTTGATTCTCATAATATGTCTTTGTTTAATTTGTGATCATTTCTGAAACAGAAAATGAAGTGTGGAATATGCCCCCTCTGCGATCTGAAATATGCGTGCCTTCGCCAGCATTTGGCGAAGGCACACAAGGTGCTCAATAAGGTGGAGCAAAAGCTCCTTGTTCAATGGTCTAACAGCCGGTAAGTATTTTGCTTAAAATGTTGTAACTCATATAGTAATAATATCTGTAAAGATATTTTTGTAAACAAATTTATTTTTTTATTAATGTATTTAATGTATTATTTATTATTAATAACTTTGATTCATTTTTATAAAGTTATTGTATTGTTTTGTCGCTATATACATACAATTAAATTAACTTAAATTTAGTGCTGTCAGTTTAACGCGTTATTAACGGCGTTAACGCAAACCCGTTTTAACGCTGTAATTTTTTTTATCGCGAGATTAACGAGATTTTTTTTTTTTAGATTAATGTTCTTTTTGGCCTTGCAAACTGTGTAGTAGGCTAACGTTACGGTTTGAGTGAATGGTGAGCGCGATATTGCGAAATGGATGATAAAAAGCTTCTGAATGGAAAGTTTACTTTTAAAAGTTGTGTTGTGCAAAAGAAGCGAGCTTCACTGTTGTCTGAAAATGTCAACAGGCAGCTGGCTGAAAGCAAAGAAGTAGTAGGCTTACTTTTTATTGGTAAACTAACTGTTACGGTTCATTGTTTCTGAAATAAGAGGCCTGACTGCTATGTTCCAAGCAAACTTGAAAAAAAGAAAATATTAAGCCATGGTTTAACTGCACTATAGGCTGAGTCCTTGTTTACCTGAAATGTGCACTTTATAATTTTATTTTGTACCGCCCTGTTTGGCAATGTTGGTTTTCAATAAAATAAAACATTTGCTTAAAGCAAGTCAATCCACTTTTCCATGTTGATAAGGGCAATAAAATAAAAAAATAAATAAACGAAGGGACATTTAGAATAGATACAAATTTGCGATTAATCGCGATTAATTTTGAGTTAACTATGACATAAATGCGATTAATCGCGATTAAATATTTTAATCATTTGACAGCACTAATTATATTATATAAAATTAAATAAAATTAAAGCTGCTCATACACATAAACCCTAACGCCTATGTCACCCTTAGTAATTGTTTATAATTTCAGTGTCTCACAACCCCTGCTGTGCCGGGTTTGCGGAGAAAATAAGGTCCGGCTGGACAAACATTTTGTGGCTAGCCACAGGGACATGACCGTAAGTTTTTCTCTCACTTTTTTAAATACTAGCTGTAGGGATTGTGAAGTTATATCTCTGAATGTGGATACATCCTATGGGAATACTGCACGTGTTTCTAACTCTCCACTCTGCATCCATGTTATCTGTGTAGTATCTGTGAGTATACTTAGATATGCATGTGTCTGCTTTACAGCCTGAGACCAGGACAGAACTCCTGGCCATGGCCAAGCAGCAGTGGGTGATGGGGCAGTTGCGGCAGTCCAACCCCTCTCCTCCCATGGTCAGCGTCCTTGACCTGACACCTGCGGACTTGGCCGGGGAGGATGAGGAGGTGAGGCACACTGCCGCCCCAGCTGCCCCTCCAATTGCCCCTGCTGCAGCCACTGCCACTCCGTTGGGCCCGGCCGCCCAGCCTACTCCCTGCCAGTGCTGCCTCATACTTAAGGCAGAAGTAAATAAATTGCGGCAATCAAACGCAATTTTAATTGCACGGGAGCGGAAGCGGCCGGCCCAGCGGAGGCGCTTCCAGCGTGCGCCGCCACCTGAAGACGGCCTGGCCAAGCCCGGTTTTGGTTAGTATATTTTTATACAACTTTGTTTCCCTTTTAGTTCAACATTGGTGGAACAAGCTGCCTAGCACTACCAGAGCAGGAGCTTCCCCCTCTACCTCTGAACTCTTCAGAGAGCACCTCCCTTCCAAACTGGCACTTCTACTAGTACTTAATTTGCACTTACATTCATGCACTTTTTTATTTCTTATGTAAAATAGTATTTCTCGTTACACTAGGTCTCTATTGCTCGTAGCTTGAATGTTCTCTTCCTTGTACGTCGTTTTGGACAAAAGCGTCTGCTTAAAACAATTCAATAATAATAATTACATATACCTATGTCATATCTGCACTACCTACTGCTAAATAGTAATATTGTTGCTCATGTTCATAGTCTTTGCCACAGTTATACTATCAATGTTATTCTTACTGCACATATCTTATTTCATACCGTATATCTTTTTTATTTAATTATTAATACCATTCATATATACATACTCTGCATTTTTCTGCTATCTTTGCATTTCTGGTTAGATGCTTAACTGCATTTCATTGTCTCAGTACTTGTACTTTGTGCAATGACAATAATGTTGAATCTAATCTTATAAACTTGGGCCCTTCTGCTTCAAGTTCATGACACTAGCCATGACTTTTTTTTTTTTTTTAGAGGACCTCCTCCAACTTTTTAAAGAGCGGGAGTTGGGGGCCAAGACCGGGCCGAAGGACCTGGACAACACGAGCCAGAGGGTCGCCAACGTCCGGGAATTCCTCCTTCTGTGCTACGAAGGAGGAGTTCCCCGGACGGACATGGTTGGCTTCATGAGGCCATGCCAACATACAGTGTATGGACTATATTATCTACTATAAATATACTATATGTCTCTTTTTAAGTCATGTCTGCTAAATACTTCACCTAATAGGGTGAGTTTACACAACATTCTTGCACATGCTAAAATAACCACTTGTTTTGCCCTTTTTAGTGCCATAAGAGCGCTTAAGGCAAAAAGCCTGGCCCCGACCACCATCCGCAAAAAACTGGTGGATGTGGTGGTGTTCGCCAAATGGCTAAAGAGAACATCACCGGCCGGGGTCAGGCTTTCCATTAAAACGCTGAATATGTGTGTCGATGGACTGAGGTGCCATCAGAAGGACCTTGCCAGGGATGTGGTCAGCCACCAACAGGCTGTGAGGAGGAGAAAAACAGGTTTGTCCCATACATCTTGCACCCGGGTGATAGTACTTTTTTTATACCATATATTTGAGACAGTCTAAGGGAGCTATTTTACCCCTCCCTCAGGTCAGAGTTAACTTAACACAATACACACCAGATACACACCAATGGTTATATTCAAGCCTGAGTCCAAATAAAGCAGCAATTACAACTATACTATACATCTCTGTGTAGACACAAAGGTTCAGCTGGCTTTGGAGTTCCTAGCTCCAACCACACCTGCAGACACACACACACGCACAGTACATTTGTTCCCTTCATCTTAATTTAAGAGGCAGTCAGCAGCAATTACACATCACATGCAAATTGTTTTTAATGCTTGACAATAAAATAAATGTGGGTACACGAAGAGCAGACCAGCTTCCTTGTAATAGTAATAACTCTATGAAAAACACAGTGGTGGCATAAGCCGCATAGGCTATACTGTGTTCGTGTTTGAAACACAGCTCACTACAGCACTGACAGATAACATTGGCAAAGGAATCACTGATGAGAACAAGTGGAATTCCATGACATCTGCTGTAAGAGAAGCTACCTCAACATGTGTGTAAATGTTACTAGTTACAAGAACAGATCTGCAGATGTGAAAGTGTTTTAATAATATGCATTGCATGTCATTTCAGCGAATCTCCTCACAGCGGCTGACCACAGCCACTTCATTTCCCTGGCGGGGATCAAGCTTTCTATATATCTCTGTAAGTGTTGAAATACAATGACAACAAAATAATTATAAGAATGCTTTGACAAGAATACAATGACAAGTAAGCAATACATTTAGTCATAATGTAATAATGATGTTGTAATCCTTGCTTAATCAGCTCGTCTCCAGAAAACCAAGGAGTGGAAGGACCTTCAAAACTTCTTTGGTCTGATGGCTGGCCTGATGGTGGCTACCACAGGCCATCGCATCAATGCCATCAGAAACGTTACTACAATAGAAGTGGAAAGCGCCATTAGAACAAAAGCAGGGTACACTATTTATGTGAGTACTGAAATTTTACTAAGTAATGGGGGCTCTATAGCTGGTCTTACAGCTATACAAATTTGGCAGGGGTTAAAAAATCTTAACTAAAAACAAAATCTTAATTCTGAAAGTCTGTGCCTCTATATATTTACAGGATTTTTGTGTTTGAAAGGGTCAGGTCAAAGTCATAACTTTATATCTTTTATAGATCAAGGAGCACAAGACCCGGGGCACCTTCGGCGATGCCAAGGTGGGCCTGAAGGTCAATGAATACAACAGCCTGAGGAAAAGCATGGAGCTCTGGGGCTGTTTCGAAGGAGGGGACACCCAATTTTTTTTTTTTAACTCTTGTGGGAAACAGTCCCGGCAGCTCCATGCCAATTTCAAGGTTGTCTGGAGGGAGCTGGGCCTTGCAGAGCCTGCCCCAAGCTTCGGGGGCCTGAGGAGCTCCATGGCCACATATGTGAGTATACATGTCAGTGATAATAGAGTCAACCTTATTCTCTTTGAAAAATCACTGGACAGTGGATGTGTTTGGATCCATCCGCTTGCTCCTGATTCTCTCTTCTGTCCTCCCTGCCCTTGTGTTGAGGAGTTTTCCCTTGATATTGATTCTTTCCCCAGTCACCCTAATGCTTGCTCTAGGGGTTTAGGCTCTGGACTCTGTAAAGCGCCTAGAGATATTTGGAATTGGCACTAAAGTTCAAGTTCAAAGTACTCTATTGTCATTGTCACAAAAACAACGAGACAGGCAGTATCAGATAGCTTAAAAAAAAGAAAAGAAGAAAAACACTTAAGTTGCTGTGCACACTAATAAATAGCAATTAATAAAATAGATTAATAAATATCCCTGAGTAAAAGGTGAGGTGCATCAATAAGTGCAGGGTAGACTGTTAGAGTGCAGTCCATGAGTCCATAAAAGTCACATTTCTGTATTGGGTGAGCTGTTGAGAAGCCTTATTGCATATGGATAGAAGCTCTTTGCCATTCTGGAGGTGTGTGCTTTAGTGGATCTAAACCTTTCCATGCTCGGAGTAATTCAATTCAACTCAATTCAATTTTATTTATATAGCGCCATAACAATACAATTGTCTCTAGTAATGGGAACAGATGATGATACTATATCAATAAAATGTAATTGAGCTTTATGTGTCCCTTTTAGGCACATAGGGCCCTAACATCGAAAGCGGCCGATGTGCCATCTACCTAGCGGACTGCTCTCCGGAAAAGGCCCTGGAGGTAAGGGAGGTAATGGAGAGGGCCCTTGTGGAGGAGGCATCCCCTCTGAAGAAGAGGCCTCGGGTGGAGACCTCCAGCCAAAAAACTCCAAAGAGGAGGCCTGAGGCCACCGTGAGGCTCCTGCGCCTCACCCCACAAAGGAGGCTTGGGGTGAGGCTCCAGCGCCTCACCCCACATACCATCAGGCGCATGGTTGGGGAGAAAAGTCCCCAAATAAACAGAGGTAAAACCCAGTTCATATACATTTGCTCTAGATATACTACAAACAAAATGTATTGGTGTGTATAACTGCTAACTTGCTTTTGACTCCCCAAAAATAGGGAAAAGTCGAAAAAGGTTGAGTTACATCCCTCCCTCAGCTCCACCTCCCTCAAGTCCAATTAGGAAGAGGGTTTTTTGGGTGGAAAAAACTGCGAATGGACACTCCCCTGACGCGGATGGGGGGCCCCCACCGCTCCACCTCCCTTAACCCCGCCTCCTCCCTCAACTCCACCTCCCTCAACTCCGCCTCCTCCCACCCAATCATGTAAACACATGTAAAAAAAAAAAATTGTACATATGTTTATGAAATAAAATGTAAATATGTTCTTAAAAATGAATTTAATGTTTTTTAATATTTAATTTTTTTATTAATATGTTTGTATGTTTTAATAAAAATGAATGTTTAACAATCACATCTTTCAGTCATATGTTCCTGATTTTACCCCTTTGCTGAAACATCTAGATAAGTCATGTGTAACCTACTGGTTGTGCTCGACTTTTTTTGACTATGTTAGGTAGTCTGCCATGCCAGATATTTTTGTATATGCTAGTGTGAAGATAGTTTAATTAACCACAGTTTAACCTAACTGTAAGTTAAAGATAATACCGTAATTTCCGGACTACAAGCTGCTACTTTTTCCCCACGCTTTGAACCTCTCGGCTTAAACAATGACGCGGCTAATTTATGGATTATGATACCTGTGACTGTACGGTAGTGTGTTTACGGTGGCTTTGTGGAGCTAGGATGCTAGCATGGATGCAGCCGCATGGATGCTTAGCTCCACGCGATTTATCAGTATCTCTCAATAACTTAACTAATGTCAAAATAACCACAGTCTACCGGCGTAGACAGAACACAACTCAAAACACTTTAGAAAATAATATAAAAGTTTAGAACAATTCAAGGGAAAAATGTCCAAGGGGGACGTGGAGCATTTTAATAATGGACAATTGTTGGCCACAAAATGTCACGATAAGCATGACGTCCACATTTTATCAACAGTTCATTCTGGGACCATGGTGCCGACAGGCAAAGTGGACTATGCCACAGGGAGAACAGTCAACAAACCCTGCTGTGTGCTCCAATAGACCAATTTTCACCCTACGTCAGAACGACATCACACAGGTTCAACTGCGCAAGTCGGTGGCAAAAGACAACCAGAAAAATTTCGTGTTGTGATGTGGGATGCCAGAATCGGAATTATGTAAACAGTGATCTTAAGTTTTACAGAATACCAGCAGCTAACAATTATTTTAATGCCAACCGCAGACGTCGTTGGTTACAAGCCAACAGAAGATCCGATTGGAACAAAGACCATATTAAAAATGCCAGACTCTGCAGTTCACACTTCATATCAGGTAAGTTAACATTAGAGCTACACTAAATCAGACACATCACTCGGTTTGGCCTACAACAACAAAATAACGGTAAAGTTGTACGCTTATCTAACAATAGAACACAGAATATTGTACAAGTTTTTAGTCGTTCTAGCTAACTTACCTTCAATTTTGTTATGTTGTCTTGCTAGTAGTTAGCCTGACAACTAGCTAGTCTCGTAAGCTTGGCAAACTCAGGCTAAATTTACCTGTTACACTATCGTACTGTCAATAACTAGAATACTGTTTTTGGACAGGAGAGGTATCCATGGACTTCAATAGTCCCGACTTTGTACCTTCTGTCTTTTCCTTCTCAACCCAGTGTGAAATAGACAATGGCGATTCAAAACTTAAGAGGTAAATATTGTCACTTTAGCCTTATTTAGTTGCTAACTTGAATCACATTGCATGCATCTATGTTTGACACCCCTGTCAGTCCCAAGAAGATAGCTTAATTTAGATTCATTCCATAAGTAACTGTTTATTGTCATAAACACAATTAATTGCACATTCAAGTGTTTAAATGTAAAATATTAATACTGTATTAAATAATTTGCTTCGAAGTACATTTCATTCTGACTTTTTTTTTTTGCACTGTTCACAATACCAATCCACGACCTTTCTTCTTACTCTGGCACATGTGTAGTGGAAATGGTTCTTGCACTTTGCACAGTCAATCATCATTCCAAAGTCTGGCCTTTGACAGTGTGAGCAGACTGTAGGTGCTTGCATCAGTGGGTCCATGCTGCGTGTTAACAGCCCAGGCCAAATACTCTGTTTGAAGAACATTTCAGCTTTAGGCAGGACTGCTTGCAGCATTTCTTCATCTCTGGTGATGCGGTTGATAGCAACAACTTGCTTTGTCCAAACCACAAAGTCGCAGTACTGGGCGTTGCATACCAACATGTGAAGCTGAACTTGATGGTAGTATTCATGATTCTTCTTTAATTGTAGTGCTTTGTCTAAGCAGAACTGTGTGTCCTCGCTACTCCCTGTCAGACCATCACGGTATTTGTATGGACACTTAATCTCTACAGTTGCTTTCCCACGGCAGGTACAGTTTGTTATTCCATCCGGCGATGCCCCAAGATGTAGTTTGTCTGGCCGCACAACAAGACCGCAGAGCTCCACGTCAAAGTTGGGATGTTGTGCTTTCATTATTTCTGTGTATTGTCTTCTGGCTGTGTCCCCCATATCTCTTCCCCAAAGTACTGCTGGCACATGGCACAAGTCTTGTTTGTTGTAGTGTATTACCTGTTTTACAAGGTTTGTTTTAGCGGTTTCGGTTACTACAGTGCATACACGATGTAGGGTTGTGCTTGTTATCCTTCCAGTTCTGTGTGTGTGCCAGGCCTGAGAGTGGTCCTGATTTTTAGTCGTAAGCTCAAGGTTTACACACTGCTCATTAGTTAACTCCTTCCTCAGTTTTTCAAAGGTCTCTTCACTCCTCTCTTGTAGTTCATTTTTGCAGAGGCATCTCAGATTGGCATCATAGAGCTACTAGTGGCTCTGGCAGGTCTTCGGTCTCTGTGTCAGATTCTGTTGCGGAATCTGAGTCAATGAAGTCCATGGTAGTGAGCACAGCTGCGTTAGCTGCCAGTACTTTCAATTCTGCAATGTTTTCATCTGTCAGTTCTGAATACACAAAATAAATGTTAGATAACTTATTTTCATACAAATTGCAATCAAAGCTGGTTGCATCTGCCATTAATAGTTAAATGACCCTGATTATAACTTATGTATTTACATTAATTATAAAATATAATGAATACCTGATTGCTATATGTACATGACCTGATCTCATCTACATTCATATTGTGCCTACCGTTTACATTATTCTTTCTACGCTTTACTCTGACTGGCTGCAGTTGGGTGTCTGTCCTTTTAGCCTTTCTGAAGCTGATCTCACTCAGTCTGGCTGGTTTCACCTCTCTCTTGGATGTGTGGATCCACATATGTGTCCCTGAAGTACAACACCTCTCCGTCTTTCCCACCCTGACCCACAGCTCAACTTTGAACATAAGTGCAGCTGCATGGCTGCAGCATGACCCTAACCTGAACAAAATGGTCTAATGTATGAAACACATTTTTTGTACTTTAGGCTATACCTATAACAGTTTTAGCTATGATTTCAGCAAATAAGCAGTTACATTTTGTTTGATTAAATTGCTGCCACTGACAATTGGGTAAATAATGAACATTTAAGATAGTAAACTTCTGTTAGTTTACATACCCAGCCATACAGGTGCAGTTCGCAGTAAGAATGTAATTGTTTGTCTTGTTGACGATAACCCAGGCCTTGTACAATTCTGTCTTCTTACCCTGTCTTTGGCTAGGCATAACCTCCGTCTTCAGCACTACGAAGTTTTGAACATTGTAATCATGACATAGTACAGTATGACTTGGACATGACCACACAGAAAGTGGTATGCATCCAGAGACTTGTACGCTTAACTTCTCCCGGGTATATACACTTGGAGTGTCGATCAGGTAATTATAAATCTCTGGCCACTGGATGCTTGGCCATTTCGTTTCATCGTTTAACCATTGACAAGGTGCTATGGCAAACGGATCTGGAAGACGTATCCCACTGCTCACTAACGTCAATTTTGTTAAATAAGTGTTTATCACTGGGTGACAAGCTATTGTAATATGTGGAAAACATTTTAATAATTACATCTAATCAATATAAACTATAATCTTTTAAAATCTAACTAGGATACTTGTATTATCCGTGTTGTCCTTTTGCCATTATAAATGCTATCCTTTCCCGGTTTTCTGCCACCACATTGCGCACGCATCCCGAATGTTTACAAACAAAAAAATTGGTCTATACAACAATAATATGGGCTCAGTGGACAATCTGGACCGGCGCAATACATTTGTGGAATGTGCGCGGAGAACCCTCAAGTGGTACAGGAAGCTGTTCTTTTATGTTTTGGACGTGGCCGTGTTCAACAGCTTTGTTGTCCACTGCCAGCTGACAAGGCAGGAGATGACCTACCAAAGGTTCAGGGAAAACTTGGCGAGCCTGTTGATTGAGGAGTTCCACACTCCCAGAAGGCCCTTATGTGGTGGACGGCCCACGCTGGATGGCCAACTCTGTCTCTCTGCTCGTCACTTCCCAGAAAATCAGTGGGAAAAACACGACTAACCTCAAAAGGCACCTGAAAGCCCACCATCCTGAAGTTCATGCCACGGGAAATTCGCTAGTAACTCTCAATGATACCTAGCTAATATTAACTAGTTATAAGCATATATTTGCTAACGTTAAATCAATTTCAAAAGAGGCAGTCGAGTGTATAGGATGTCAACTTGGATAGCTAGCTAATAATTATCGATTAAAGCCCCCAATTAGCCTTGGCATATGATTGACAACATTTTTAGATAGCTAACCATGAGGTAGCATAGCTAACAAACTAGCTAGCGATAACTAGCTGGTAAGTCTAAATGCATTAATCAAGAATAAATACACTAATATGCAATTGGTTTACATATCCTTGTCTATTTGGGCAATTGTTATTATCATTGGCACCGTCATGGCAAAGCCCGGGTGATGTAATATTTGCTTTCGAACGTATTGAGTGACAGTTGCTATACCAACGCTAGCATTACGTAACCCGGGCACTTTTTAGTCAGTCTCAAGAAACGTTCAAAAGCCATCAACTACTTGTTAGTCGCTTAACATTGTGCCTAAAACTATGAAGTATTCCGTTTTAGCAACACCTACCGGTATCCTGTACGTTAACATTTGCAGTCAATACTACTTTTTTAATCGCTATATATTGTGGCTAAACTCATTTTTCTCCGGTAAATAAAGTGTTCCATTTTAGCCGTTTACATCATCATTTGCATTTCAATTGAAATTCGTAGTAGAAATTAGATTCGAGTAGAAATTCGTTTTTATAAAAAAGGAGAAAATACTAATATAACGTGCTTGTTTATCTACCTTTTTAGCAAGCCAGCCAGTTAATTTGCTAACATCTAAAATAATATAGGGTGCTTGTTCATCTACCTTTTAAGCAGGCCAGCCAGTTCATTTGCTAACATCTTAAATAATATACAGTACAGTGCTTGTTCATCTACCTTTTAAGCAAGCCAGCCAGTTCATTTGCTAACATCTTAAATAATATACGGTGCTTGTTCATCTACCTTTTTAGCAAGCCAGCCAGTTCATTTTGCTAAACATCTTAAATAATTTAAGATCTACCATTATTTGTTGATATAGGCCTATTTAGAAAGACTTGGGAGAGTTCATACTAGCTTGCTAGCTATACACTAAGCAAAATAAATATCTCCTAATGTGCCCTTGTGACTTTGCTAATCCTACCCTTTTAGCGATTAGCAATTCCTCCCATTGTGCTCTACAGTTAAAGTTGGTGCAAACAATTCCCCGTTTTGTGAAAATGTAATTGTGGGTGCCGTCATATAGGCTATGTCTATTAATCACAACACATTAAGGACCTTCTTAAAGCAGCTAACGGAGAAATTGCTAATCGCTAACGAGATGCTAAGAAATGTGCTTACTTTGACACTATAACAAACTAGTGAGTCAACAACTTTCCTTACAGTCAGACATCAAGCACATGGTTGTTTTGCTTGGTTTATTGCAGGTAACATACAGGCAAGCTGGTCTCAGGTAGCGAAGTAAAAACCAAAACCACTGAGAAAATGTCACGTCTGTGCTGAACTCCGCTCATGCCCCCCTATTCAACGGTTGACACACAGAACTTTGTAGCCTGTCAAATTAATTCGTCAAATCTTCCCAATCGCCTTCAAATAATGTTTTTTTAGTCTTCTTTTCTGTTGATTGCTGGCAATTTTTTATCGTTTGACAGCACTAATTTATATATTTGTATTCTTTATTTATACGCTGCTATGAGATCTGTCATCCTAATTTTTGACCTATGGGGCTTTGCTTCACTTTAAACAAGTCTTGCTCACACTCTCCTCCTAAATAGCCTAATTCTACATAGAGTTACGACCTTTACTCCTATGTCGGCCTTAGTAACCATTTCATTTTAATGAAATATGAAATATGAAATAATTGAAATATTCATTATTTCAGTGTTGCAGAACCACTCATCTGCAACATTTGCAACATAAAGAAGGCCTGGCTCGACAAACATATGCTGTACAGCCACAAGGACCTGACGGCAAGTTTTTCTGTCACTTTTGAGTTTGAATTCATTCACATTCACATTCAGAGATATAACCTCCTATGAGAATACTGCACTGTGTGAAGTGTTTTCTAACTCTCCTCTCTCACAGATCCATGTTGTCTGTGTATTTTTGTAAGTATACTTAGCTAAGATATGCATGTGTCTGCTTTGTAGTCGGCATCTAGGGCAGACCTTTTTAGGTGCGCCAAGAAGGAGTGGGTGCTTGGGCAGCTCAGGCTGTTGCGCGCATCTAACCCCAATCCTCCCATGGTCAGCTACCTTAATTTAAGACCTGAGGATCTGGCCAGGGAGGATCGGGAGGTTGCGCGCACAGTTTCCCTGGTGTGTGCCCGCCCCTTCTGCCCCAGCTTCCGAGCCTGCTGCCACTGCTAAAGAGCATGCTGCCCCTGCAGAGCCTGATGCAGAGCCTGATACCCCTCCGCAGCCTGCCTGCCATGGCTGCAGGATTAGAGAGGCAGAAAACGCTAAGCTGAGGGGGACTGTGGCCATCCTCATGGGAAGGGAAAGGATGCGCCAGCCCCCAAGGCGGCGCTATCAGAGGGCAGAGGGGGACTTGTGTCTGGCTAAGCCCGGGTTTGGTTAGCATTTTTTTTCATATAACTTTGTTTCCATTGTTCCCCAGTTTTGGCTTTGTTAACAGCACCTTTGTTAACCGAAACTTGACCGTTGAGGAGGTGGAGAAGGCCATCCACGTGAGGGGGGACGCCTACACGTTATACGTGAGTACTGAAATTTTACTACATAGCTGGTCTTACGGCCATATCATTTGCCAAAGGTTTAAAATATTAACTAAAAACAACATCTTTATTCTAAAAGTCTGTGCTTCTGTATTTACAAGATTTTTGCATTTGACAGGGCCAGGTTGATGAAAGTTATAACCTATTCTGTGTTTTATATCTTTTACAGATAAAAAGCCACAAAACTCGTGGCACCTTTGGCGATGCCAAAGTGGCGCTCCAGGCCACGGAGTATGGGATCCTGCTAAAGGAGCTGGAGAGCCGGGACTGTTTTCCTGGTGGGAGTTCCTCCTACTTTTTTTTTTATCAGTCCAGGAAACAGTCCCGGACACTGCTCGCTGCCTTCCAGGCTGTCTGGAAAGAGCTTGGTATGAAGGAGCCCGCTCTGAGCTTTATGGGCATGCACAGTTCTATGGCGACACATGTGAGTATACATGTCAGTGATAATATATGAGTTATATACTCAGTCAACTTTATTGTCTTTTGAAAAATCAGTGGACCCATTTGGACCCATCTGCTTGCCCCTGATTCTCTCTTCTGTCCTCCCTCCCCTTGTAGCTGTTGATTTTGACAATGATTTCTTTCCCCAGTTGCCCTAATGCTTGCTCTAGGGGGTTTAGGCTCTCGGCTCTGTAAAGAGATAATCAGAAATGGAACTATATAACTCAAACGTAATTGAGCATTATGTCTCCCATTTAGGCCCACAGGGCGCTACCAGCTGAAGTGGCCGCGGCCGTGTCCGAGGCCATGTGCCACGACCAAGCGGTTTTACGCTGCGGACCATTCACTGGAAAAGATGGTCCAGATGAGGGATGTCATGCTTGCTCCAGCCCCGGAAGGAAGAGACCAACAGCTATGCCCAGTCACTGAGGCAAAAATTTAACAATGCTGGGAAGCTAGCCAAGTGGGTGGACACAACTGTGGCAGAGCTGTATGTCTTTTTGGCTGTTTTGGGGGTCTGGTTAAAAAGAATATTATAATAGACTATTGGACCCTTCTAGCCACTCCGTTTTTTGGTACAGTATTTTCCCAGGACCGCTTCCTACTGCTCCTTAGATGTTTACATTTTTTGAACACCACCTCGATTGACCCCCTCCGAAAAATTTGATCTGTTTTTTACCCCAATCATTAAATCATTTAATCAGATTTTAAATAGACTGGTATGTGATATCTGTGCACTTAAAAAAAGAATTCACCTATGACACGGAGGCAGAGTGTTTTAAAATGTTCATGGATATTGCAGGGGTGAGGATGGGGGAGCAGGAGTGAGGGCGGGGGTGCAGGGGTGAGGGTGTCCCACAAAATGGCAGGACAAGCGTGAAGTCCACATTCTGAAGCCCAGTCTTCCTAACTGCTTCCCCCTTGTGTCTGGAAAAGACAACAACAAAAAAAACCTGAAGTTAATATCTCAGCATGTATGAATCAAATGAGAACTGTCATTGTTTATGTTTATGCGTGCATGTGTGTGTTCATACATGTAATTTGCCTCTTCTAACAATAAAGGTTACTGGTTTTGCTCTTGAAAATAATGACTGACTACTACACAGTTGTTCACACTTTTTGTCATTTAGCCTAACCCTTTCTCAAAATTCAGTATTTACAAATTTACAACATCACAATTACTGTTCGACATTTATCATGTCCCCCAAATCAAAACTAAACTCCCTTCTACTTGAGATTGATTACATTAGCTTCACAAAGTAATATGTGATATCTGTGCACTTAAAAAAAAAAACACATTTCTTCTCGTTCGCCTCATCTGACTAGCTGTGGATTTGCGCTAAATAGGATGAGCTTGTTTGTTGAATGGACGGAATGAGACGTTCACTTTCTGGATTATATTTTCACATTTATTTCACATCTAGCTAGCTCTATTGGCCTACAATCTGTTCGACATCGATTGTATTCACATTTGTATTGTTTTGCATTCACCTGATTGCATTGCCTTCACACGTGTCATATTCCGCTAGCTAGCATTCACACGTGTCATATTCAGCTAGCTAGCATTCACACGATTGCATTCACACGTGTCATATTCAGCTAGCTAGCATTCACACGTGTCATATTCAGCTAGCTAGCATTCACACGATTGGATTCACACGTGTCATATTCAGCTAGCTAGCTGCTCTATTGACCTACAAACTGCTTGACATCGATTGTTGTAGCCTAATTTACAACTCTGATGTTTTCTGGATATCATAAGGTCACTTACCCTTTGTTTAATCCATGTGAGGAAAGGAAATAGTCAGTGACACTCATCAACTGTTTGGGCGAGGTAACGACAAATCCACGTGTGACTGGCTGGTAACAAACTGCCACGACGTTATCATCGCTACAAACATGCACGCACCAGTCTGCCTACGTTGTTACGATGACGTCACACGGTTGAGAAAGTACCACTTGTTGATTAGTCTGATATTTGTAAAATATTTGTAACGAATATACTGCTGATAAAAACGTCAGGCAAACTCTGCATAATAATTTCCTTGCAGCCTTAAAGTAGCATAACGGAACAATTGCTAATCGCTAACGATATGCTAGCGGCTAAAACTAACGAAATCTCTTGAAATGTGCTGACTTTGACATTATGACATACTAGTTAGTCAACAACTGTCCTAACACAGTCAAACATCAAGCAAGTGCAACACAAGACAAAGCAAGAACGGCAAATAAGCTACTTACTAGTTCGGCAGACAGTAGAAACCTGGCGGCTTCAGGCAAACCTACATTTAGCAGTTATATGCCTATGGACCCTGGTATGGCAATGGCACGTAGGCGATTCTCCATATTAAAAGTCATTGAATCGGCCCAATTTTTTTAAAGCTGTTATTTTAAGGTAAAACTGCTTATCCTAATCCTGATGTACAATTACTGCATAATGCCACTTTAATAATCTCTCAAAATTCGCAATGTTTTTTGAGCATTGTCCACTGCTTCTCACCTTACCAGCGATAAACGTTTATCATCGACAAACTGAATTAGCTCCGCATATTCTTCAGCATTTTTAGCTTCATGCACCGTCCAGTCAATACTGTCCTCGGCTGGCTCGTCGAGAATTGTCCTTCAATCCTTGCAATCTTAGATGTCCTAACAGTTTTGTTTCCCACAGCTCATAATACTTTTAATCTCCTTCAAAAACTAGCTGAGACCAATGGCTCCTGCTCGATCGTTACATCGTTCTTCTGTTCCTCCTGCTAGCCATCTTTTCCTATGCTAGCTCGCGCCCAAGTGACCTACAACTGTGACCGAAAACGTATTCCATTTGGGGTCTCCTTCAGCACATTACATTAACCTAAAGCCGTGGAAACAGTAAATGTAAGAAATGTGGACTGACCGATGTATTCAATGACATTCATAAAAGTTGTTAATAGTAACATAAATGCTTAATAAAATGACATGAACTGATTTGAGACACACACATTTTGAAGATCAGTGCTCTTTTATTCCACTGCCTGCTCACTCCTCATAATAATGAGGGCAAGGGAAAGGGGCTGGGAGATGGGTTCGGTGACATGACAGGTGGCATTGCAGGGGTGTGCCCATATGGATGGCTGTTCATCTGGTAGTACTGGGGATATTGAGGTGGGGACATTGACTGTTGCATCATTGCGAAGCCATCTACAATTGAATTAGTGAGCCTCTCTACAGTCCCTGTTAGTCTGGACATGTTGGCAGAAAACTCCTGCTCAGTTTCCTCCATTCGCTGGAGCAGCTGCCTTTTCATTTGCATCTCCTCCTGCACATTCTGCTCTTTTTGCTCTTCAGAGGGAAGTTTTCTTTTGAGCCTTTCGTATCTGTGGGCTGACGGATAAGCAGTGAGCTTGTCTCTGCGACCCTGTGAATCCCCATCCCGAGGGTCCTCTCGCCTCTCAGGAGGCGAAGAAGGGTCATTCTCCTTTCATTTAATACGTTTAGGTGTAAGATTGCTTAAGGAACAGCACACGGCCAAAATGTCACTGGAGATAGGAACAAGGGTGAGAGGCAGAGTGTTTTAGCGTTCAATGGCTCGCTCCACATGAATACGCAGTGCTGAGAGCTGGCGGGCCCTCTCAACAACATCATGCCCAGGTAGCTGCTTTCTCCCCTTGAGGAATGGAGGCATGACCAGTGTGGCACCACATTTAGCCAGTTCTTCAGCAATCAAAAAAACCCTGTCTGCCATAACCTGATCACCTGAATTGATGTTAGTGACTATGCACTGATCTCTTTGTCTGATATTATTCCTCCCCACATTTTTGAAACAAATGATATGGAGCCATAGGGTGTGATACCTATTAGAGCCTTGAGTGTGTTGTGATGTTTGTAATTTGACCAGGTATGGCCCCTTGACCTGAGATTGAATGGCCTGTCGATGAAAAACTCAGTAGTCAATGATGACAACACATCTTTTAAACCTCTTCTTGAACTTCTGTGGCATGTTTTTGCGAAGCACCTCTGCAGATGGCCAGGAGATTAAAAAACTGAGACGGTTGGCAAGGGCAAGTATCATTTCATAATAACATTTGAGATGTATGCAGAGGACACGCCAAACTGGAAACCGAGGTCTAAAATAAAGTCCATGTTGCAGCTTCACCAATGTTTAAAAAAAAGTTGATTGTCCTTGGAGATAACCCTTTGTTCTGAAATGAACAGTGAAATTAAGTTCAAAATACATGTAAACACAGCAAAACTTGGCAGTCCAGAATAAAATGAAAATATTTAGTTGTTCTTCTTCTTTTCGCTGTCTGCATCACTGTGTGTGACAATGAAGCTCTCAGAAGAGATGGACAATTTTGACACCTTCTCTTTGTAGAAGTCTTGCTGTAGAATTGCCCATTCAACGATTTTAGTTTAGTTTAGTTTTAGTCATCCTGTTTGTCCCCTTCATTTTCAGGAATCATCTCTGACCTGGGCTCAGGTGCAGGAGCAGAAAAATCCAGGAGTCTTCTTTTCACTGCTCGTTGGTACCGACCCTGTTTATCTGCTGCTCTCTTAGCAGATGTGGTTGGACTTGAGTTGGGTAACTCAGGTCCCAGGTGTTGTGATGGGGCAAAATGGCCGACCTGGGGGGTATTCGTCGTAGCTCGCTAGGCTAAGATAAAAAACGCCCCTCTTTTTGGTTCGTGGAAGCAACTTTCGATGAATCACCATAGTAACATATCAATTAGCACTAACCTGCTCCAGCGCAGGCTAACTTAAAGTGTAGCTGGATACGCTTGCCACACCCCCGGAAAAAGGAGGGATCCCATTGACCAAGGACTGATATTAGATAGTTAGATTAGCGTATTCCATCATGATGAATTCTTGTATGAGCGCTACCGATTCAGCTGACAAGGAATAATTAATTTACAAGACCTTCTCGAGTCATTTATTGCAAACACCACAGTCGAACATTGACTGTCTTGCGCTTTTTTGCGAGTGGTACATTTTTGTAGTGTCGGTGATGCAGAGAACAAAGCACTCCTAATTATATGAGTGTTATTAGTACACCATAGCATATCATTATTGTTGAAAATTATTAAGGTGGACTCATGATAAGAATAGAGAGAAATACACACAATTTATTTTCACTGCTTCAATTTATTGCATTTGTTATTAATACATTTACATTTAGTAATTTAACAGACTCTTTTATTCAAAGCGACTTACAAGGAAATGTAAAACAACACCGAGGAAGGAGGTGAGGGGATTCGAACTAGCAACCATGCAGTTTCTAACCGGTACAAGAATCCTCTGTACCAGTTCACACTTGCTGTCAGGTATTCTTACATAGATATCACCCTATAAACATCCCAACACATCTTGCTCTCACAGCGGTGGCGGTGTTGAATTTTGCCATGATTATGGTCTTGTATTCTTCATAAGCGTTCATGTTCATCTCCTGCACGCCAGCGGAGAAAAAAAGAGCCCTTTTCTTTGAGTTTAGAACCATTATACCGTTAGAAAATCATTGTTTTGATCTTACAGCGGGAAAACGGAAAAAGCCTAAACCTAATCCATTACGTGCCTGGGTACATTTGGCATTACAACCGCAAACACGACACGATTTCGGCATAACGTTAATCGATTCGATAGCCAATATAATGACTAATATTCTGCTCAGTTTACTTGTACGTTACCGCGTAAATTAACTATTTCTGCTGCTGACAGGATGACAGTTATCGACCCGGAAGTATCTTGGCAACCTTTGTTTACAAATATTATGATTAGGCGTGTACAGCTGACCCGTCGGCCAAAGTTAACGCCCACTGACGTTAACTGAGAACGCCCCTTGTTTTTTTACTTAAAGGAGTATCACATGATGTTTGAATTTGCAGACAACACAGGTAATATTCATGAATGAAATGATCGTTTAAATCAGTGGTTCTCAAAGTGGGGGGCGCGCCCCCCTGGGGGGGCGCGAACACTCTCCAGGGGGGGCGCGATGTCACAGACGGAGAAAAAAAAAAAACTAAGTCCGACCTGTCACTGGTTAGTGAAAGCTCCCTCAGTGGCGAAATGCAAGGGGCTGGACTGACCCAAACAAATCAAATACGGTTTTGCTCCTGATCCACCAATCAAAACGGAGTTTTATCATTTGAACGCGAGTTGCACCTAAGTTTCCGAGTATAAAAAAAAACCGCAGGCATTGGTAAGCGCTCACCCTGAGACGACTCTGCAGTTTGTTCAATTTCTCTTGTTTCCTGTATCATTCAGATATTCATTGCTTTATAAACAGTCTTTTTAAAGACTCACTCCTTCCTTAGTAATACCTTACTGCGCTTGCAGTAGGTCTATTCGTAGCCTATTCTAAGGAGTAATTTGCTCCAGTCTTTTGAAAAAGCTCGTAGCCCCGAGAGCTAGCCTAGCTAGCTACCTTTTTCCAACTGCAGCTAGCCCTTTTCTCCTTAACACCTACCTTTACATTTTTGTATCATCCACCGTGTTGCAACAAATAAAACACCAGCACTTGAATACTATTTTGTGCTGTCCCTGTCTACATTGTGTACAGTTAGTTTTGTTTGGAATCATTGCCTAGCACAGCCTTATCCTTATCCATGTCGTTCACAACCACACATACAAGAACACGACGTTGAAATTAGAACCTTATTAACTTCACACACACTGTATCAGCAAACAAACACAACTATGGACACGTTTCTGATTCGTAAAAGTCAGAAAGAGAAGCCTGTGGACTTCTTTAAACATGAACGTGATGGCCTCCAGCAACAACGAACCACCATCTCCAAGCAGTGTCTGGAGGCATCTTATGTAGTTGCTCATAGAATTGCTAAGCTTGGCCAACCCCATACAATTGCCGAAACACGGATTTTGCCGGCCGCGCAAGACGTGTAGAATAGGAGCTAAACTCAGCGCAATACTTATGTCAAATGACATTGTATCACCCCGAATATCAGAAATCAGTTTGGGTCCTATTTCAAAGAGGACTACCGTTCATTCGCCTAAGTTCGGGATCCATTTCTCTGCTCAGCAGACGAGCTGTCAATAGACATGAAAGAGCAGCTGAAGAGTGACAGTAGACTTAAGCATCTCCCCTATTTCGTCATTCTGGATAGCAATGATCAGCTTTGCGACATAGCCTTAAAAATGCGCCTCCTTTTCGCGTCGACATATTTGTGCCAGGCAGGCTTTTCAAGACTGACTGCGCTCAAAACTAAATACCGCAACCGCGGACAGATCGAGGATGACCTGAGGATATGTTTGTCAAACATTGCCCCAAGATTTGAGAACCTTTGCAGTGCAGAGCAGGCTCATGTCTCACATTGACAGACCTGTAGGATTTTTTTTGTAAAGATCACAAGAGGCCCATAATAATAACAGTATCCAAATGATAGCAATAATAACACTAATTATTATTATGATAATAATACAATAATAATAATTGGTCGATAATCATTAATTATAATAATAATAACATAATGATGGTGATAATAATGAATAGCCTACTAATAGGCCTACTATTACTGATAATAATAATAATAATAATAATAATAATAATAATAAATAGTTGAATATAATATAAAAATAATAATTTTCTGTATGGGCCTAACAATAGCCTAACTTTGACATGTCAGGCCTATCAATAACAATATGCTATCTATCTATCTATCTATCTATCTATCTATCTATCTATCTATATATGGTGGTGTAGTTGAGGGTGGTGGCGGCGGGCCGCGCGCTGGGGGGGCCCCAACTACCCCTAACCAGCTTTGGGGGGGCCCAGCTTGCAAAAGTTTGAGAACCCCTGGTTTAAATCAATGTTATGCTACAGTACAAAAGGCTTTGTGATATGGAGGACCAAACCTGCCATATTTACAAATGAATGAATGAATAAATAAATGTCCACATCCATGCATTTAGATAGAAATACATTTATTAATTAATGCACAGTTGTCAATCAATAGTTACTTATAATTTACATTTATGTATGTATTTTTTTCTGTATTCATTCATTTATTTATTCATTCATTCATTCATTGTTCCCAATATGATAATGAGAGGAAGCCAGTAGGCGTGGAAACTGACGCTCAGACATTGCAATCAATCCAAAGCCTTAGATTCAATCTAGCTAACTAGTGCAAGCACTTCCGCATTTTTCAACCTGAATTCAACGATCACGCACATTGGAATCTTCTGCTGAATGTCTAGTGAGTGACATTGTGAGATGGAAGAAAGATAGCAGAGTGGAGAAATGTATGTACACAACCATACTGTATTCAATAGATCGATAGTTAGCACGCGAAGGTATACTTACGTTGCAAATTTTTATTATTTCTGTTTGTGTAACAGGTACTGCCGAAATCTCACTCTGTGCGCCCACACGATGGTAAATTCACTAGCCTAGTTTGTTTGGGGTTACTTCTGCATAAATGTACGTTCATCTGGTAACATTACCACAACCTTTAGCTGTCTAGATTAGTGATACGAACATTAGCCAAGTAACTGCACAGAAATAGCCAACAATAAATCTTTCCTTTGAAGTTTAGCATCAACTATTACGTTTTGCAAGTGGCATACAATTCGTCCCATTATTTATTCACATGATTTCTATTGTGTGTTACAACAGCAAGTTCAAGCATACCATCTTCCACGTCTTCATCTTTTGCTGCACCTAGACACCCAGTTGATGGTAAGCGAATACTTACTGGAGGGATTCTTTAACCCTAAAGTAATTGATAAGGCAATGCTCAGTAGGTCCAACCTTGTGTTTTTTTTTTTCATTAAGCTGAAGTGGCAGGGCTGTTTAGCCCCTACCGAGGTCTTACCTTTCATGTATTTCTGTCTAAATGCATGGATGTGGACATTTATTTATTCATTCATTCATTTGTAAATATGGCAGGTTTGGTCCTCCATATTGTGATACTAGGCTAGAGGGCTGTACAATACAAACTCTCTTGATTACGATGGTCAGTAGATGGCAGTGTTGCGTTACCAACGTATATACAGCTAGCTAGCACGCTAAAATTAGTTAGCTTAATTTCTGGGGAGCTGGGAGGACAGGGAATATCATTGAACAACAATACTGGATACAAGCACAAAATCATATAATCGATAGCTGATTTCATTGTCAGCCTGACAAGACAGTAGGGCGACAGGCTAGGATAGCTAGCTGCTGCTAACATCATTCAGAGACGAACTTCTAGGCTATGTCTATTACCGAACACTTTACGAAGTACACTGCAATACAGTGCACTGACATCTGTAGTGCACTCCATCGCTGATAAGTGCTGTATCAAATGAAACACTTACGTTAACCACTTGGCGGAAGTGACGGAGGCAAATCTGTTCACGGCACCCGCAAAATTAAGCCGGGAGTGACGTACGCAAATCTGCTTGCGATACCCGCGAAACTAAAACTGACTAAATGAATGCACTGCTTGCCCTCTTTTTGTCCCTTGTTTACCCCTTTCTCCTCCCCATGTGGAAACTGCGATACCTCCACACGGCAGGAACCTCCGCCTTCTGGCTGCACTCGAGATGGTATGTAAATTTAATTGTGATTTTGCCTTACCTTCACAGCATAGCTTCATGTAGTAGTTGCAATTAAATTCTCCTAGCTAGGTATGCTACATTCTCAAATATCTTTGTCAGAAGTAGCCTTCTTCTTTGCAATCCACATACACGCCATATGGAAATAAAACATGACAAATCTGTATATGTTTGTCCCTAGATTCCAATTAGTTTTAAGAATTATCCACTGAAATGATAGGCATCATCTGCTTGAATTCACACAGTAATAGGCCTACTTTGACTGACTACTTTTATACACATCTCTGTTGTAGTTAAGTTTACCCTGATACAGGAATCATTTAGCAATTGAACACACAGGCATATTAATTATTGTTACAAACATGAATCAATTCTAATATAAATCAGAAAACGCAATAAAAGACTACAAAACCACAATGACAATATTTTATTGATAAAATGACTTACATATTAATATAATCTTCCCTTCCCCTCCCCACACACTCTACAGCAGCCACCCAGTCCCAGGCGGCGCTGCCGTATCAATGTTGCAATGCCACTGCTGGCATTGTATTTTGATGGCCACAGTGACATGAGGGTGGACTTCAGGCTCACCGAGAGTCATTTAACGCCCTCATGGCTGTGCTGGGCACTGACTGTGACCACGGTTGGGGCCCAGAGATCTCCTGTCTAGTTTAAATTTTTTGGCTTGCCAGCGCTACCTCCTATCGGATGGTGGCCAGGGCCTTCGACATGCCCCGGGCCACCGTTCACCGACTGGTGCACAGGATGAGTGGGCAGATCGCTGCGCTCCTGTACACCGTTGTCCGCCACCCTACAGGAGAGGAACTCCCACGCCTAGGTGCCCGCTTTGCCCGTCTAGCTGGGTCAGCAGCCTTCAGCAGAGTGGTGGGGGCTATTGATGGCTGCCACATCCGAGTGAAGCCCCCAGCGGAGGATGCTGCCTGCTATTTCAACAGGAAGCTTTTTCACTCCATCCAGCTGCAGGCCATCTGTGATGATAAGTGCAAATTCATAGATGTGTGTGTGGGCTACCCAGGCTCAGTGCATGATGCCAGGGTCCTAAAAAACAGCCCCATCTTCTGTGAGCAGTCATACCCTCCACCAGGATACTGTATCCTTGGGGATGGTGGCTACCCCTGCCTGTCTCAACCCATCTGCCTCATGACCCCCTTCAGGCAGCCTGTCCGCAACCACCTCCAAGCACGCTACAACTGCTGCCTGTCAAAGGCGAGGTGTGTTGTGGAGAGGTCCTTTGGGATACTGAAGACGCGATGGCGGTCCATCTTCTTAAAGGCCCTGGAGGTGGATGTGAGGTTTGTGCCAGAGGTCATTGTGTGCTGCACTGTGCTCCACAACATCTGCCTCACCAACGGTGACCTGCTGGAGCCAGATGCAGATGTCGGGAGGGCAGCAGAGGACCAGCCAGAACCAGCACCAGCACCTCCAGGAAACGTCTCTGGGGCAGAAAACAGAGAAAGGATAGCCATTCAGTGCTATGTCCCAGACCATGATTACATTTAAATTAATGCATTAAATATTTATAGGGGGTTCTGAACACCAGAATTCCCCTATAATTGGCAAACAATTTATGAGTTTGTAATATTTCACCATCACCATTTCACTTTTTTAGCAAATTATTTTGTCAATATGCCTCTAAAATTCCACAAGAGACTACTTTTCAAATGTATGCAGTTTAAAACTAAAATATAAATAAGCATTTTATAAGAAGAATATAACTAATCTCTTGCACATTTCAGTATGAGCTCCTAACAGCCCGCCCATTAGCAAATGACAGCTACTCATATGATATAGGTATGGTAATTCAGTGATCACTATTGACTTCCTACAAAAGTAAAACAGGCCTCAGCCCCCTACGGGTTAAGTGTTGGTAAACAGACATGTACATAAATCTGAAGTAACCAGGCTTTATTTCTGAGCTGAAATCTTTTCCAAAAGGGTGAGGAGGCGCTCCTCTCTGGCGGCTGCCTCGCTCATTCTGGCGGCTGTCTCCCTCTCTCGCTGCTCCTCTCTCGCTGCTGTCTCCCTCCTCTCTGCTGCTGTCTCCCTCTCTCTGGCGGCTGCCTCTCTCTCTCTCCTCTCCTCACTCTCTCTGAGAAAATGAAACCTTCTCTCCTCTAAGGCAACCGTCTCCCTGTGGCGACATTCTTCCCTCTCCAGGGCCTCCCTGTGTCGCCGCTCCTCTCTCTCAGCAACCTCCCTTGCCTCGCTCACCCTGGCCTCCTCTGCTCTCCTTTGTTTCTCCTCCATCTCCGCCCATGCCTCGGAGATTTTCTCCTGTCATTTTCTTGAATGAGCTCGGCAACCTTCACATTGTCTACCCTCCGTCTTTTTGGGGTTGACACTGTGGAGGAAGCTCCACTTGCATTCCTGACCGGGAGGGGTGTGACCACAGCTGGGGGGGGTCCCTGCCACTTCCCGGCTGGATGAGGCAAAGAGGACTGGAGGGGTCACAGATGGCCTGGCCCCCAGTGCCTCATCCATAAGGGCATACCACTTTCAAGAAGCAGCAGTGACCCCATCCCCCTCTGTGCTCACACCCGTCCGGGGGTTTCTTGAGCTCCTGCGGATGAAAAGACAGCCAAACTGGAGTTGCACATCATTGCGCCTTCAACTGGTCTGGTAATTGGTTATTGAACTGAAGGCTGACCATACAATTACTTTACATTACTTCGAGCACAATACATAGATAAGAACAAGAGTAAGAACAATCACCTTAATCATAATATATTGCATCCATGTACATGTACACTGCATGTAAATACTCACTAGCCATGCCATCTCTACATTGTGCAAGTGTGTTACTCTACAGGGGCAAAGTTATGATCAAGAAAGATACTTTATTGGACTAGGCTTTGTTGGACACTAGGCTTAATCTGACCTTATATTTGTGAACAAGGTTTTCCCACCTCTTTTTCACGAGCTTGGGATCCAACCTCCCAAGCCCTCTCTCCTTTATGAAGACCCTGGTGGAAATATATGCTGCTTTAACATCTTGCCTCAACCACATCCCTGACACAGTAATGACCACATTGATCATTGCAAGGTTAGCAACTAATGCAACCATTTAGAGTAAAGTCCTATTAGCTACCATATGAGTAATTTTACTTACTCAAATCCAGTCACGGAGGCGTTCCTCTTCCCCGTGAAGAGGGATTTGTTATCCGACCGCCACGGGATTAAGGCCCTCGTGTCCTCGTCTGTCCCTAGACATGTGAAATACCACGACATTAAAATAAAAAACACACAACGATGATTGAAAGCTACAATTATTTCTAGAAGGACAAGCTTAGATAGCTATCGTAACGGTATTAATTATTGGGCGGCGTGTGGTCAAACGTTTGCGTTGTCATGTTAACCCATTATTAAACTGAGCATATCCATTATTAAAATTGCTATTTCGATTGTTTAACAGAACAGCCGTTGTTTAACAATGTCCGATGACTGACATAGCTATCTGTCGTCGGACTGACCGCCACCTGCCCCCGCTCGTCAAGCTAAAAGTGTCCGATAAAAGTGCACCTTCGTCGGACTGGCAAAGAGGACCGGGTGGTGGATTAGCCAGCTAGCTTATCATAACTGCCATGCAGATCCAATGGCATCTAATGCTAGCTAGCTAGGTATGCTAACAGTCGGTATACATCATATACATCGTTAACGCCACCAAATACTCATGTCGCTGGCTTTAATCTGAGAATGGCATGTTAGTAGTACATTTTAATATCAGTACAATGTTTAATTACCGCAGATACTTACATTTACGGTCTGTTGCTTCGTGGTCTACCTCTTGTGCTACCGTAGCCATCTCGTCCGCCATTGTTTTAGAAATAAAATGAAAAGCTGGCGAGAGGGCTCCTCCTCTTCCGCTACGTAGCCAAGATGGAGCCCGTTTAGGGCCAGTAGTGTCCATCGTTTCACACTGCATTTTTTGCCCGTTTGCAGTGCGCCATCCGGGTACTTTCAGTGCACTGAATTCTGCTGGCTCTGTCAGTGTGAACGCCCTAAGCACTGAAAGTCAGTGCTCAAGTGTCCGGTAGTAGACAGCCCTAGACTCTAGCTAACAGCTGACCGGTTAACACCCATGGAGTTTAAGAGGAACGCCCCTTGTTGTTTTACTTAAAGGAATATCACTTCATGTTTTGATTTGCAGACAACAGGGGTAATTATTATGAATGAAATGAAGGAGATGAAAGTTTTGTGTCACTTACCGTTAAATCCAGTGCAGAATGAGCGTCTTCAGAAAGGTTCCAGAATGAGCAGGGTGGTTCGGAAATAGGTATGTTTGTTGGCAAACTGAAGCAAAAGAAACATGTAGATTGACATGGTAGATAGCAGGAAGGAGACTCTCTGGGGGGGGGGTAGGAGTTCAGAGTTGCTAATGGGTTAAGTCTCAAAGACAGCGTACACATCCAGGGGTATGGTTTACAGAGACAGATGATACAAAATGATGTTGGTCACAGTGAGCGGCCCATCCAGTCCTTCCTCCACCACGAGGACAAACAGCAGGTGCTAAATGTGAGCTTACGAACCGGAGGCAGAAAACTGCGTGGCAACCTGGGTATCAGTGAATTGGAGTTCTCCCACGTCACGGTGTACCTTCACAACAACAGCTGTGATATCGGGAACGTCACATGAGAGAGGAAGAACCTCCTCATGGCCTGTGACTAGATCAAAGATGTGTGCCGACCCATCCACTTCGATGGAAACCAAAAGAACAAGACACCAGACATACATACGTAAGCCACTCTCCCACACTACCTGACCAGTGCATCATAACAGGCCCACTTTGTGGTACACTACCTTAGTTAGTGCACACTACAGCAACCCCACTTCGTTACACACTACCTGAGTTAGTGCACACTATAGCAGTCCCACTTCATTACACACTACCTGAGTTAGTGCACACTATAGCAGTCCCACTTCATTACACACTACCTGAGTTAGTGCACAGTTAGTCCAGCATTCCATGGTTCACAGTAGACCCTATGACTCAGTGACTCTAGTTTCTGCTCAGCAGTCACATACGTAAATGGAAAATAAAGTTTAGTGGTTTGTGTTTGAAGGTATGAGATTTGCATGCTTGGTGGTCCTTCAGTCTTTGAGTTCAGTGAGACAGTGGTACAAAGGTCTTGACCACAGAGGACTGTGGGGTGGCAATTCACCTCAGCCATACCCACAAATACATACACAACCATGCAACCTGCAATGCTCACAGATGCACACACAGATGCACACATTCATGCTCACTGTAACAAACACAGTTGCACTGTGGAAATCACACACACATCACACACTCTCAAACACACACTTACCAGTGTGACCTCTGGCAACACAGACGGAACAAAATAGGCATCACTCAGCATCTGCTTCATTAGCCCTGCCCACCCTACAGTCTTCATTAGATACATCGATTACAGATCCCCTCCATTCAGATCCAAAGACTAACACACACTCTGAACACATACACCCTGCATCAGCCGTAGCACAAGTCCTCAATCTGCATCATGGTAAATTACATTTCTCTTTTTCTTCTCGTTGTTCTCATTGTCATTGTCATTGTCATTGTTAACCCACAATTAGTAGCTGTTGGCTATTTCATTTGTTTCTTTTTTAAATTTATGTGAGTCACTAAGCCAGAAAGAAAATCTCACAGACCAACATTGACCATATTCTACTCTTGTGCTAAAGGAGCTCCATGCAGGTAGAGTTTTGAGAAGGTGCTGGACTGTCTGGCCTGTTTTGTAACATTGTATTTACATCAGCTGGAAAGTCACTTTATAAGAGTTGAAGATATTTAAAACTTAATTTAGTTAAAATACAAATTTAAAAGAGATGAAACGTACAGTATGACCATCAATTCGATGCTTTGAAAGCACACCAATTGCATTGCAATGAATATTAGAAAATACTTCTACTTCCAGAAAGACTTCCAAACACTTCTAGTATAAGCCATGCCTGGTTCTCTATCTGAATACAGATCCAGAGACAGATAATTTGGTTGGTTTAACAGATACAGATACAGATATAGATAATGACATCGCTGTACATCTCTACTACCTACATGTGTATGCCACTGACAGTTTCTGTGTATGTGTGTGTGTGTGTGAGTGAGGGTTAGAGATGAGAGAGGGACAGTCTTAGAGAGAGAATCACTGTGCATATCACTTTGGACACACTGGGTGTGTGAAACAAATACATTTATTAGGTTTTACAAGTATTGAACACAGAGCGATCAGTTTACTTTTTCCTCTGTTTCTTTTTGTGCTTAGTCAGTGCACTGATGAATGCCAACCGTAGCTTCTGTCTAGTGAACAGCACATGGACTGTGCAGATGTTTTTATTCAATAAATCACCTCATTCAGACAATTCTGGGACATGGCTGATAAAGATGGTTGACTCTGCCCTAATCTTCACAGCTTGGTGTGTCCAGGATGGCCATGGCTACATATTTGCTTGTGCTCTCCATAGTGGGTGCCTTTGAGACCATAGAGAAGGATGAGGTTCCCCAGTACAATCCGTACCCCTGCATGCCATCACCGAATCGAATCGAATTGAATCGCATCATGCATAAGACCTTCCTGAAGCACCACTTACCCCCATACCAGCCCAACTTGGGCAAACCTAAGGAGTGGCAGAAGTTCCTCAAGGACAACGACCTCTGTCTCCGGCCCACTCAGTCCTTCCTCCACGATAAGGAAAAACAGAACGTGCTGGATGTGTGCTCGCCAACTGGAGGCAAAACCTTGTGTGGCGACCTGTGTATCAGCAAACGGCAGTTCTCCTTCTACACAGTTCACATCGACACAGAAAGCTGCGAAGTCAAGACAGTCAAATTTAAGAAGAATCACATCATCCTCACCTGTAACGAGATCAGTCAGCAGTGCCTGCCTGTCCACTTTGAGGAAAACCCACAGGATATGGTGCCAAAGCAGTCCATGCGAGACTGCAAATATTCATTATAATTAATATTTGTTCTGTGCACTACAGTCCTTAACCAGTACTGTATTAAGAAGCAATCAAGCTAAACTCTTTTTCTGTTCATTGCTGTTAATGTGGCAAGTACTTCGTCATGGTGCTTTCCAGTGACAGTGGACTGAACTGAGCTTTGATGCTGGTGTATTTGACAATAGTGTTAGGACTGTAATTGAGCTTTGATGCTGGTGTATTTGACAATAGTGTTAGGACTGTAATTGAGCTTTGATGCTGGTGTATTTGACAATAGTGTTAGGACTGTAATTGAGCTTTGATGCTGGTGTATTTGACAATAGTGTTAGGACTGTAATGACAGTTAACCTGAAGTAGGTATGCAGGTGCATAATTTAAAGACGGATTGAACTTTTTCTCATTCCTTTAGTCTCATAGCAGTTGTTTTACTGGTGGTTTAAAACACAAGCACTTGTAAGTAATTGTATTATCCCTACAGTTAACTAGATTATGTATGTGTTTAGGCTGGTAACATTGTGGGTAACATTTTGGAAGGATATAAATGTTAGAAATAAATTCATCTTCAAAATATTCTCACTTCCAATTAATATGCTGTGCTCTATTTGACCCTTGTTTCAAGTTACATTAAAGTCATTCAATGTTAGGTATGTCAAGCATTCCAGAGTGTGTGAGTGTCTTATTTGGTCTTACCTAGGATCATTCACCTGGCAACCACACCTGGCAACCAGAGGAAAAGACAGACTGGAGACCCAGGCCATAACTAGTCTTGCAGTGGAGTGGTTTGTCTCAAAAAGCATAATGTACTTGACCAACACTTTTTTGTGTTTCAGGACGCTAGTATTTCTCTCTCTCTCTCTCTCTCTGTGGCTCACTGTGTGTGTGTGTGTGTGTGTGTGTGTGTGTGTGTGTGTGTGTGTGTGTGTGTGTGTGTGTGTGTTATTACTTATTTATAACGTATCTCTCTGTCTGATCTTTAATCACACAAAACATTCACACACAATGGTGCAGTGAATGAGTGTTGAAGGCCTGCCTATTACATTTCTCCAGGTTAACATGCGAGCAAAAACTAACTTAATGGCCAACACACACACACACCAGGTCAGGGTCATATCAATTCAAGGAGACAGCCTCAGTCAGTACATCATAACAGGCCTACTTCATTACACACTACCTGAGTTAGTGCACACTACAGCAGTCCCACTTCATTACACACTACCTGAGTTAGTGCACACTACAGCAGTCCCACTTCATTACACACTACCTGAGTTAGTGCACACTATAGCAGTGTGCTGTCAATGATGCATTACTTTCTATAACCAACTTCCAGCCAGCATTCCATGGTTCACAGTAGACCCAATGACTCAGTGACTCTAGTTTCTGCTCAGCAGTCACATACGTAAATGGAAAATAAAGTTTAGTGCTTTGTGGTTGAAGGTGTGAGATTTGCATGCTTGGTGGTCCTTCAGTCTTTGAGTTCAGTGACATACTGGAACAAAGGTTTTAACCACAGAGGACTGTGGGGTGTCTCATGTTGTTCTCACGAAATAAAATGCACCTCAGCCATACCCACAAATACATACACAACCATGCAACCTGCAATGCTCACATCTCATTAGATGCACACTGTAACAAACACAGTTGCACTGTGGCAATCACACACACATCACACACTCTCAAACACACACTTACCAGTTTAAAGAGAGAATAGGATCAATTTCAGAATGAGCAGGGTGGTTCGGAAATTCAGATTTGTTGGTCTGTTAATACCAAAGCGCCTCCTGAATTGTGTCCAAATCTTGATGGTATGTGAAACAGTGGGCATAGAACTAATGACAGAGACGAGCGTGAACATACTAAAGAATAAAGGGACTGCTGGGTGGAAGACATCTCCATTTGTGCCCAAAGAGGAATGTTCTCTAGATTGGACCAGTAGAGAAGCTTCTGAATATTGCATGCCCAATAGTAATTAAGAACATTTGAAAGAGCCATTGACTTAGGACTTTGAAGATACACTTTCTTAATGCGCCGTGGTTTGTTTCTCCATAGAAAGGAAGATATATTCTGGTCAAATTTTGTGAGGAAGCTTTTCCTAATAAATACTGGTATATGTTGGAAGAGGTATAGGAATGTGGGGAGGACAACCATTTTCATGAGGTTGATACGGCCAACCAGCGATAGCAAGAATTGCGTGGTTGGTACACAAAATGCATGCAGGTTGGAAGGTCTGCTACCCGCTTGCAGCTCTGCATCAGTTATCTGAAGCTAGTGTGGTGATCAATAAACGGCTAGGTGCCGAAGAGAAGCCATCAAGATGCTCCATCGTTACAATATAAAGTCATAGAATCTCAGATATTGGATGAAAATTCTGCCTATGTAAATGTAAAGATGTGCACAGTTGCTTATTTCGTTTGAATTCTGGCAGTGCAAACACGGTTAGCCCTGATTTCATATCTAGTCTACTCTACTTAAACAATTTAATTACAATGCACTAAAATAATTTAAGTTTGATGACATTGCTACTAAATGATAAGTATATTCTACTAAGTGTAATAACATGACTACACAATTCTAAGTAAATTCTACTGCTTTGTATAGTCGAATGTGTGAATAACTTAAAGTTAGGTGGCTTTACATTTTTAGTCATGACCACAGTGCATTATGGGAATGTGAATGCTCTTCACCGTCGAAAACTATCGCACGCCCTCCCTCATGCATGCCGAAGTGGACAAGGAAACTTAAGTCATCATCAGTTGCTCTAAACCAGTGGTTTTCAAACTTTTTGGGCCCAAGGCACACCAAAGGGCAAGCCAAAAATCTCAAGGCACACCTGTATTCATATCTGTGCAAAATAGCCTCTATAAATGTGTATTTGTATTTACTAATGTTATAGGGAAAGGTGCAATCACTGAGGGTCATCCGATTAGAATGAAGAAAAAAAGGGAGACTTGGATATCCAGTTGAATAAAGAATTGGATATCCACTCTTTGTATTAAATACTTGTAAAAAAAAAAAACAATGAATGCATTCAGGTGTAGGTGGGTGTATGTGGTAAAGCACAAACAGAAAATATACATTAATACATAACTCTGTAGTACCATTTGAATAATAAATTATACAGGGAGCTAGCCCTCGTGAGGCCAACAATGACAGTTTCACTTGGCATACAACGTGGCTTCCACATATGACTGAAGTGACCTATATACAAGTGTACCATACTATAAAAACCTTTAAAGACAACCCAGAACAAGAAAGTGCAAAAGTGCCTGGGGCAAGCTACCACTCCATCCGAATGTGCAAACCAAAAACAATTGTAACGTGCTGAGTGGAGTCATGTGACCAACGTGATTTCGATATATGGTCATTTAAATAAACTCCGGGGGCATGGTTTTGGCAACTAATGTCTCTCGATGTAAAATACAGTGGTTTGTCACAATATTTTTGTTTTGTGCTTTCACCTTGGCAATAAAACCTCTCACTCTCCCCGTCATGCATGCCGCACCATCTGTACAAAAACTGACGCACATATTCCAGGTCAGACTTTTCTCTTTTAAATAGTCATTAGTTACCCTGAATATCTCTTTCCCCGTTGTGTGGCTTTCCATTTCTTTACAGAAGAAAAAAGTCTCTTTGCTTGAATTACCATCAACATATCTGACGTTTGCCAGAAGTTGGGCAGCCCCACTTATGTCAGTTGACTCGTCTACCTGTAGAGAAAATGTGCCGCTGACCTGAAGTTTCTCCGTCAACTGTTGTTCTGTCATTGGACATGTCGTCGATCCTTCTTTTAAACATATTGTCTGACGAAGGCACGTTTGATAAGGCATTTGCGGCATCTGGACCCAGCATGAGACCTGCAATTTTTTTTTTAGAGCGGGGAGGATGAGCGTCGTGTGTGTTTTTTTCGTTTTGCAATAAGCTTTGCTAGCATATAACTTGCCTCCATAGCCTTATCAGACACTTTAACACAATCCAACAAACGGTCTTGCTGCCTCTGGTTCAGATCCCTCGCTCTTTTAAAGAAGGCCAAATTTATCTCAACATGAAAGGTATGTTTGGTTTCCAAGTGCCTCTTTAGTTTACTTGGCACCATGTTAGCATTAGCCAACTTCTCCCGACAGATGTCGCACTCGGGATGGGGGCAGTTGACATCCCCGGTCCAGCTGAAGCCACAAGATAGGTTTAACAAGAGGAGCCATTACATTTTACATGCTCCGCATTCAGGCTACAGCCAAAGGTTAGCTAGAACCTAACCACGTTAGCCACCACGTTAAATTCAGCATTGTAAACAACCCGATTTGGATGATTTGTAGTTTATTTTTTGCCACATTAACTTAATGACAAACGTCCTATCCTGGTAAGAAATATAACTAAACACTGAGATTTCGTTTCTTATCAGTATCACACTTGGTAGCTCGACTCTTTGCTAATAACTGCTAACACACTAGCTGGTCATACTAGGAAGGCTGTCGTTATTAGCATGTTCTTGAAGCGGTTTTCCATTAGAAGCAGTTCTACACGCAATGTTTTTAAAGACATCCAGAGGCAAAGAATCGTTTATTTTTGTGGTCAACTGCCATTTAATAGACAATATCTTGAAAGTGTAGATGTTAATTGTTCAGCTCACACAGCGCTATTGACTTTGATAACGTATAGCCTGCCTACTTAGTCTGCGCTAATCTGTCAGAAATATTAGAAAAACGTAAGGTATTCTGGCGAAATTTGAATGTTAAAGTTAACAGTCTGATACAGATGAAATACAATGTTTTGGGAGTGCAAGTGCTGTCCTCTTAGCTGTGAAAAGAGAGCACAGCTATTTTGAGCTCCTTCTTTTCTTGTTCCATGTCGTCTTTCTGATGTCTTATTTTCTTCCAATTTGTCTCTTTTTCTTCCAATTATCTATTAATATCCTTCCCTTTCATCTCCTGCCTTATTTTTATTTATTTTTTTCCCAGTCCTATTGCACTTGTAAAGTTTCATTTTTGTCATAAGAAATTGTAGGGAATTTCTAGAATTTGTTTTTGATGAATATGTGTGCGTATCCTTACAGCACGAACACATGCCAGCATAACGATATGCTTCCATAGTTTTGAGTGGGCGTGGCATAGCGTGTGGAATTGGCAAAAGAGACTGTACTAGTTAGCAGGCTAGCCAGCTAGTAGGCTATCTAGTCACTTGTCTTTATAACAAAACTGTCATTCTGTTAAAGCAGTGGTTCTCAAAGTGGGGAGCGCGGACACTCTCCCTGGGGGGCGCGATGTCACAGACGGAGAAAAAAAACGTCGCTGACCTATCACTGGTTAGTGAAAGCTCCCTCCGTGGCGAAATGCAAGGGGCTGGACTGACACAAACAAATCAAATACAAAGTTTACAACAATTAAAAGTTATCATTTGAACGCGAGTTCCACCTACGCTTCTGTGTATAAAAGTAACCGCAGGCATGGTAAGCGCTCACCCTCACTGAGATGACACCCTGCAGAGTTTGTGCGATCTTTCTCGTTTCCTCGATCATTCATATATTCATTGCTTTATAAACAGTGGGTTTCCGGGACAATGATGACATTAATGAAAGTTTTCTCATCTGGGATTCGCTCCTAAATAGCTAAATAGCAGTGGTGAATCGGCTAGATTGTTCTTAAGGGCTGAATTTGTGAGAAATCGTTGGTGATTGCATTCACGTCAATTGTACAGACATCCTCGGATTTCAATAATTATAACAATAAAAAATATGAGAATATTTGTATCAGTAACAATTATAGTCATGATTCTACAAGGCATCGTGATGTCCTAAAATAAGGAGAGGTTGCACTAAACTCAATCGCGTGGATATAGCCATGGTGGAATAGAATGGACACATCTACATTCTGCAACAGTACCTCCACATCTGCACTTGTGAAGTTCGGTCTTCGTTTACTCGACCGGTGCCCGCATTCCGCTTTGACATGATTTTGATCAGTCTGAAGTTGCTTTCGCGTTGCTGTGGAGTCTGGATTGTGCACACGTCTCTTCAGTTGCATGCCCTTATAATGAGCTGGCGTGGCATTTATGTATGAAAATTCAGGTGCACGAGAACGCACGTTCAATTTAAGAATCAGTGCACAGCTACGGACACATTTCCAGGCGTTCATGAATCCGGCGGAGATCTTTTCTTAGGTTGGACTTTCTAAATCCGTAAGAAGATATTTAAGAAGACACTTGTTCGAGAAAAATTAGTCTTTCTTTTTAAAGACTCACTCCTTCCTTACTTATAGATTACCTTTCTGCCCTTGCATTAGTCCGATTCATAGCCTAATCTAAGCTAAACTTTGCTAAATATCGCAATCGCGCACAGATCGAGGATGACCTGAGGCTATGTTTATCAAACATTGCACCAAAAATTGAGGACCTTTGCAAGGCAAAGCAGGCTCATGTCTCACATTGACAGACCTGAAAGATGTTTGAAAAAGATCACAAGAGGCCCATAATAATAATAATAGTAGCCTAATGACAGCAATAATAAATAATATAATAAAAGAAAGCATGCAGGCTCAAATAGCTGCTAATAATAATAATAGCCTACTAATAGGCATACTCTTACTGACAATAATAATAACAATAATAATAATAAATAGTAGTAAAAGTAATAATAATTGTCTGTATGGGCCTAACCTTGACTAAAGGTATGACCATAGGTCTATCAATAACAATATGCTATCTATCTATCTATGGTGGTGTAGTTGAGGGTGGGTGGGGGCAACTACACCTAACCAGCTTTGGGGGGGGACCAGCTTGCAAAAGTTTGAGAACCCCTGTGTTAAAGTAAGCTCAGGATTAAATATCTAACATACCAGGAACAACAACAAGCCCTGACAAGGCCATCCAAGCCTTTCTTTTTAGCAAATTAAACGACCGAACAACGGCATAGTCCTGCAATTTTTAATCCAAACAATTGTGATTGGCCTGCGTCAAGCGTAATTCGCTCCTCATTTGCATAGGATTAAACTTCCCCCAACTTTTGTGGCTTGCTACGCCTAAAACGCTGGTCTACGTCACAATGGATTGCCTCCCAACAGAAATGAATGGAATTTAGAATTACACTTCCAACGCTACGCTGGCATGTGTTTGAACTGTTACAGTACGTCCAGACACAGCATATGAAAGAAAAATCGATTTGGCTGTCAAGTAGCAAGTTCAGTTGCAGTGCAGCACTAATATAGCAGATTCGTTTTTGAACTCATTGAAATAATGATAGATGTTGCGGCTGTCACTCATGCTCTGAAAACAATTTCAAAAACATTTTCAAATGTTGAAGCCCATGTGTTGCACTTCTGTGTCATTTTGCACACATTATCATCAAATGATCAATAAATCATCACTTCTGTGTCATTGTGTAATAATTATGCATCTCCTATATATCATTTATTTTTTTTGAAGGGTGTGTGTGTGGTCCTACAATGGTTTGCTGAATGCACAAATCAGTCACAGTCACACTCTGTCAAGTACTGGTAAACGCACATCAACAAACCCATGCCCCCGGGACATGATGGAGATAGCAGGTCGTAAGGTCAAGTTCAAGTGCTGACGTTAGCTAGCATGCTAGGATGTGTACTGGTAGTAGAAAACGGGTCAGTGCTTCAGATTACATACAGTGGGTTATTTGCCCCAAATATGCTCATGTGCAAAGTAAACAACAGACAATTAAACGTTATATGTAACTTATTAGCAGCTAGCTAGCTAGCTACTATGTGTTCTAATGGATCTTCGGTTAAAGTGTTAGCAGCAAGCTAACAATAATGAGACTTTTCTGGAAAGTTTCAAGTAACGTGCTTGAACCCAGAAAGGAAAGGCACAGTACTAAGGAGGTAAAAGTGTGCTTTGTTCCTGTACTGTGTAACAGGTCCATCACTGATTTACATGTAGAACTGTAATTTGTGGGCAGGTTGCCCGAAGCTCTTTCAGTATGGGCTCCAGGTGTGCCCACACAGCCCGCTTATCATGGCGGAGGCTGTCTGACAGTGTTGCATATGATCTGGTGCCATGGACTGGGTAGAGGACAGCAGTGTGCAATGTGGCCTGCTTTCGGCTGCCTCTAAAATTATAAGCTTGTATTTCTGTACTCATCTTGCAAGCATAGTTTTCCGAAAAATCAATGTGAAGAACAGCTTCAGATTCAGTGAGATTTTGTTTTATGTCACGAAATTTGTGTGGTGGATCCAGTTGAATTGATGAATGGCTAAAGCTTCTAGCAAAGTCCTGAATTGCTCCTGTGTATTTCTTTTAAAATATTTGCGAAAGTTTTCTCTCTGTTCGTTGAAGTTACCCACTCCCATTGATCCCAAGAAACCTCAGTGCAATTCAACTTGGTCAAAGCAGCACTTCGGACAAACACGATCCATGCATGCTTTGGTTTTAGGATCACACACAATCATACTCACTTTGGACACTTCAGACATACACGATCCATGCATGCTTTGGTTTTAGGGTCACACACAATCATACTCACTTCGGACATACACGATCCATGCATGCTTTGTTTTTAGGGTCACACACAATCATATTCACATATTCAACTCTGAGATGCTGGTTGTCTTCAACAGCCCTCTCTTGGCGAGTTTGTTCACCAATAGCCGGACATTCTCATGTTCCGCACATGTATCTCTATCCCTGGCCTTTGGTTTTGTGATATAAAAAGGCCGTCTTCTGGCAAATTGTGGACAAATGCTGTTCCACCTCTGTTTTATACTGTGCATGGAGCTCAGTGAGGGGCTCTGTTAGAACTCTTCTTTGCATTTTCTGTTCATTTTTGGCGACGGTTTCTTTTTTCCTAGCTAAAAGACTACTGTTTTCATCTCTGGACAGAAAATTGATAACAGCTTGCTTTCTCTCCGCTGACTGTTTCTTGCACCCCCTTCGTTTGAATTTTTCACTTAGGCCTACTCTTTGTCTTGCCATTAACCTCCTCTCACTCTTTCTGAATTATCATTTTGTTTTTCGCAGCTCTGCTAGCTGTTTCCTCAGATGTAAGACCTGCTTTTTCATTGTACCAGTCTCTTTCTGCAGTGTTTTGCAACGTTTCTCTGCTGACGATGTATTCCTTCTCTGATCTCTCTCTGGTGTGGAGGACACTGGTGGATTAAAATCCTCATTCAGCGGTACTACAGCTTGACCTGCATTTTCTTGTGCTACATCTACATCAAACAGAACTGGTGGGATGTTCTAGGTCTAACATAGCGTTTGCCATATTTTTTCGTTCCCTGTAAGTGTGGTAATTGGAAATGAATACAGCAACTAGAACAACATGAGTTAATTGTACTAAGCACACTGTAACGAGCACACACACATTCAACAGGATTCTGCATTGTTTCGAATGTAGTTTATTTTGTGACCACTAGAGGGAGCTACCTGTGAGAATGTGCTGCTACCTAATGCAGGAGATAGCTACGTGCTGAAATCATTACAGCTACCTACCTGACGAAAGCAGCACGCTGTCTGTGTCTTTTCTTAAAAGCACATTTTATATCCACTCCGCAGCTGGTTGGAGTGTAACATAAGCACTGGATGCAGCCCTCCATTCTTCTCTCCATTTCTTTTTCTCTCTCTCTGGCAGCTCACTTGACTTTGAATATGGAATCTTTCCCTGCTGTTTTCTTCTCTGGTAGCTGAAACAGTAATGTAGCGTCATGCCATAAATCTATGGTGTATAGTCGTTCGTTATTTTTGACTAATGATAGATGACAGCCGATGAACATTTTAATGAAAAAATTAGGGGAAACAAGTGCATGGTATTCTATTTTGAAATTTGTATCAAATTTCATCACTCAGTTCAGGTGAACTGTATCAGTTGTTTAGCATTCCATTCATTTAACTGGCAAAAAACTTCCAAGTGCACCAATTTTTTTTGTACTATTCTGTAGTGATGTTACAAATGAACCAGAGGCTTCGGAGCTTGTGTCGCGAAACTGAAGCACTTCCAGACGGAGCGCGTATCGAGGCTTGTATCATTTTGGCAAAATGACATCACTTGTGACGTCTGAAGCCTCATTTGAATCAAGTGCTTCACCAAGTGGTTCGTTCGTTCACTTTTGGCGGGACGCTTCGACTATACGATGTCCAAATTCCCATCTCGTATTCGTGGTTGTTGTTGTCAGTGGTTGGAGATTTAGCGATAGTTGGAGATTTAGCGGGAGTTGGAGATTTAGATTGTTTGGTGTTGTTAGTAGTATAGATTATTTGAGATAGAGTTATGGAGCCAGTTAGGAAGAGAAAGCCCTTGATCCAGTTGCACAAAGCACTTTCACCCCCTTTTCAGTGCCCTGCACTTTCACTGACCAGTTGGCCAAAAGCACTCTCACTACCCTTGGTTTTACAAAAGTACTGACCTGTTTTCCAAAAGCACTTTAACTCTGTTCCAACAGCATAGGCTACAGAATAGAGTAAAGATAATTAGCAGGCGTTTTTATCCAAAACATCAGGTTAAAATTCGCTTTGGTTAGGAAACAAAACTGTGTAGTCCGCAGCTTGAGGTGACGTCGCTAACCGTTGTGCCACCATACATACAACTAAGAATCCCGCAGGTCAGACTATTATTAGAACAAAGAATAGCAAAAGAAAGCCTTTAATGTCGTTGTTTTCGCCTACTATGAAATTTGAATTAATGGAGGTACGTTTTCTTCACCATACGTTTGTGTGCATGTTATTTTAGCAGGCCTTGCGCACCACAACAAATTTTACAAATTCACTGTCCCGAGAAAATCTTTCTTACAACGTATTTTTATTGAACAGCAGGTGTCACTAGAGAGCGAACGACGCTTCGAGTAGTGAACCTTTTTTCAACACGTCTGGCTGAAAAGCTTCAAAGGTTCATGAAGCTTCATTTCGCCATCACTACTATTCTGCCCCGCTTCTGTATGTGTGGCGTGGTCACTCTAGCCTGCTACATTGGCTTGGCAGATAGATAACAGTTTCCCCAAGAGAAAGTCTGAAGCTTGAAGTTCTTTTCAAACCTTTACTTAGGAAGCACTGTAAAACCGAGCAGACATACAGAATACATTTTAGTAATCTCATCTCGTAACATTCGTTTCTAAAAACAATCACTTAGCATTGCATGTTTAACTGTGATAGCATTAAGCTAACGTAGTTTCTAACTTATAGGGGAAATCCCATAGAGACCATGCTAGCGATTAGCATATTCATCAAAGTAAACAATTAATTAGTCAATTAAGCAAACCAATCAAATGAAACATCCTTAGGAAAAGGGTTGGGCAACACAGATTAAAAGAGAGAGGAAACCAACCAAACTACTGTAGTGCCAAGGTGTACTCACACAGATCAACAAGGCCGAGGGGAAAGAAGATATCTGAGGACATCAGGAAGAAGGTACCAGGGCTCTCAAGTGTCACGCATTGAGCGTGACAGTCACTCATTTCGGTCTTTAGTCACGCACTCCCGCCACACATCGTATTTCTCACGCTGAAAACAAACTAGTTTAGGCTATTTAATGTGCCGCAGCTCGCAAACATCAAGGAGTTCTGCCGTGAGGTGCCACTTATCAGCCAATCAAAAAAAGAAAGGAATACATTCAAGACCTGCTCAATCGTGGCTGGATTACTCAGTCAAGGTCGCCATATGCTTCGCCCATAGTGTGCGTCAGAAAACGGGATGGCGCTCTGAGACTGTGTTGTGACTACCGTGAGTTAAATAAGAAATCAGTTCCAGACCGCCACCCGATCCCCAGAATTGAAGATATGCTGGACTCTCTTGGTGGTAGCACGTGGTTTTCAGTCCTGGACCAAGGTAAGGCCTACCACCAAGGCTTCGTAGATGAACCAAGCCAACCCTTAACAGCTTTTATAACACCTTGGGGTTTATACCACTGGATTAGGATACCATTTGGGTTAAGCTCAGCTCCCGCAGAATTCCAAAGAAATATGGAGGAGTGTTTAAGTGGCCTTAGAGATGTTATGTGTCAACTGTACCGGGACGATAATCTGGTACACAGTGTCAGTTTTGACGGGCATCTCCGGTGCATGAGAACAGTGCTACAGCGATACCAGAAGCATGGTGTCAAGCTGAGTCCACGCAAGTGTGAAATATTCAAAAGAAAAGTGTGCTTCCTTGGACGTATGGCCTCCAGTGATGGATATACCATGACCCTGCCGAATTAGCCCCTGTCCTGGCTTTGAAAGAGAAGACCCCTGCAACAGTAGGAGACCTGAGAAGACTACTTGGATTTCTCTCCTATTACAGAGCATATATATCAAACTTCTCCAAGTTGGCAACACCACTGTACCAGCTGCTGTCATCCTCTCAAGTCAAACAGTCGCCTGCAGCAAGGGGAAAAGACAAGAGGGGAGCGAGCACAAGAAACAAAGGTAATTTGTCACCAAACAGTCCCGTTGAATGGACACAAAGCCATCAAGAAAGACTGAACTCTCTCATTGATAAATTGACTGTCCCACCTATATTAGGCTATCCAGACCTAACCGAGCCCTTTGTACTCCAGTGATGCGTCCAGAGGTGTAAAGTAACGGATTACTTTTACTCACGTTACTGTAATTGAGTAGTTTTGTTGTGTACTTTGTAATTTTTAAGTAGTTTTTTAAATCGGTAATTTTACTTTTACTTAAGTAGATTTTGACTGAAGTATTGTACTTCGCTACATTGGAAATTACATCCGTTACTGAGTAAAAAAAAAAAACATAGTTCAAGGCAGGAATCGCGCACCACAATGCTCACTGCAGTGGTGGATGCTGCATAGAGTGGATGGTGGAGTCGATGCAAGGCGCCAGTACGGTGCCGAGTCACGAGAGATAGCTATGGAGGAAGATGATAGTGCGGACTACCAACAAGCTGCGGACCACCAACAAGCTGAAGCACCGAACTTTCCGCCAGTTGAAATTAAAGAAGATGAAGAAAACCCGTGGCCACATCTCAGCAAGCAGTTTGCCTTCCAACGTAAAAGAGGCAACAGCTATATGCTGTGTAAACTGTGCCTAATCCGTCAGTCAGACCTTTCTGCTTATACAAATTCATCTTCAAATCTGCGCAAGCATGTGTTGGTAAGTACAGTATTTGTCCCTTTCCATTAGTAGTTCAGACAGCGTTTTTGTCATTTAGTTAGCTTTGCTCCATTAAGTAAAATATGCGTTTCATGGCACTAGTAGGTAGTAGCCTAATTTTGGCTAGCACTTGCAACCGACCTGAGTATGCTAACGTCGACAGCGGTCATCCAATAGACTAATAATACCATTCCTGTCTTCCATTCGTTTCAGGTCGTATAATTATTATGTTCAGTCTCTCATATTGTGTTAAAAACTGCAGATCAGTCATCAGCAATGAAATACACCACATAAACTGATATTAGGCTAATCATTTGGCTGCCTCCCATGCCTTGAAACAGAACAATGTGAATGCGCACACCATCGTTTTCAGACAGTTGGACAAGTCAATGTGTATGTCGTTATCTGCAATTTATCACAATGTTTAGTCAGATATTGATAACGATAAGTGGTGGCTTTGCAACGTGCACGTCTTTCATGTTCATGCTAAGGGGTCCCGGTTAGCAAGAATTGAGGATTATGAATTGTGATGCATGTAGAAATAGAAAATAATGCTATAATTCTGTATACTGTAGGTCTGTCATCTCAAGTAGCTATTTATAGCTAGTTCTGTGTTATGATGCACTCTTGAATCTTGATGGCAGCTCAATACTTAATTGTCAGAAATGTTGTTTGTCATTCTACAGGTCTAGTCTATGTCAGACAACACCTTGACCGGATGTTGGAGGCTGGAGCAAGTTGGACAACATTCATCAGATGAAGATGATTTATTTTCCTCAATGAAGTCCAGAAGGTACAGGGGAGTTAGAAGGGTACCTAGCCTGTGTCTCAGTCAATATGGATCTGTTGAACGCCTTTCAGAATATCAAAAAACTGTCCCTGAAACTCAATACTGGCCTACCTGCCTCGGCCGCCTGCGAGCGACTCTTCAGCTGTGCTGGATTGCTGTTCAATGCAAAGCTAGCCCGGATGAACTCTACTCATCTTGAAAATCAGCTGCTGCTCAAACTCAACAAGAAGTTTGTAGACCAATGCTCTAAAGATGGACACAAGTAAAGTAACCAAAGTTTAAGTGGGGCAGCGGTATTTTAACTTTTTATTTTAGCTGTCATGTCTTGACATGTCCTCCCAAAAGTTCTTAAATGTTGTGTTGACATGTTTAATGTTTGACATGTTTAATGTCATTGCACTTTTATTTCTAAAGATTCTCCTTTAATAAAAAATAACTAGTTTTTGTATTGGATTTATGACCCCTTGTCCTTTTTTGCACTATATAGGAGCGGCCCCCATCAAGTTGTTGAAAGTAACTAAGTAACTTTTACTTAAAGTACATTTTAAATTAACTACTTTTTACTTTTACTTGAGTAGATTTTTAGATGGGTAATTTTACTTGTACTTAAGTAAAATTTCATCAAAGTAATTGTACTTTTACTTGAGTACAACATTTCAGTACTTTTTACACCTCTGGATGCGTCACAAGAGGGACTGGGTGCCATTCTTCACCAGAGGCAGAAGAGGAAAATGGTTGTCATAGGATACGGCTCACGGACACTGACCGCACCTGAAAATTCTGGCAAATTAGAATTTTTAGCACTCAAATGGGCTGTCTGTGAGCGCTTTAGGGATTACTTATACCATGCACCACATTTCACTGTATACAGACAATAATCCTTTGACCTATGTACTGTCAACAGCCAAATTAAATGCTACAGGGCATCGCTGGGTTGCTCAGCTCGCAGATTTTGATTTCTCTATTAAGTGACGCCCAGCCAGATGCAATGCTGATGCTGATGGCCTTTCAAGAATGCCATTAGAAATAGACACTTTCATGCAGCAGTGCACAGAAGACATCAGCCAAGAAGCCATCAGTGCGTCTGTTGTGCGTCTCTCATACAACGTGTTACCATCCTGCTGGAAATGGGAAGACGGAACGTTTTAATAAAACCATCCTGTCCATGTTGCGTACCTTGACTGACACAAAGAAAGCTGACTGGAAGAATTCCCTGGAGAAAATGGTGCATGCATACAATTGCACACGCAGTGAGGCAACAGGGTTTTCTCCCTACTATCTGCTATTTGGTCGTTCCTCACGCCTGCCCATCGACTTAATGTTCAATTTAACACCGCCTGAGAAACAAGAGAGTTACTCAGAGTAAAACTGGCGGGCCAGAATACACCAAGCATATGAGATTGCTTCAAGAACAGCTGCTAAGGGAACTTCAAGAGGAAAGCTATTCTATGACAGGAAAGTTCATGGAACTGATCTGCAGCCAGGGGGAGGAGTTTTAGTGCGGAACCTGTCTCAAAGAGGAGGCCCGGGTAAGCTGAGGTCCTATTGGGAGGATAGAGTTCATGTGGTGGTGCAAAGGAGAAGTGATGGCAGCCCTGTTTATGAAGTCATGCCCGAAGGCGGTGGGAAGACAAGAGTGCTCCACCGAAATCTGCTACTCCCATGCGACAGCTTGCCGTTGGATGAACTGGAGCCTGGTAGGCCCAACAGGGGCCGGCCACAGCAGACTGACTCCAGCAACACCCGAAAGACACCTGTGAGGGCACACACAAGTCACACAAAACCCATTGAACAAATAGACAGTGAAAGTGAGAACGAATGTGACTATGTCTGTACGTTTACCAGATGTGGTAGACTAGAGTCGGTGGGTAACAGTGCGCTGAATCCAAAGGCGTAGCCCTTTGCAAAGCGCCTAGAGACAATTGTATTGTTATGGCGCTATATAAATAAAATTGAATTGAATTGAATTTGTCCCCGATCCTGAAATGGAACCCGAGTCACTGCCACAAGAGACAGCACACCTGGATGTGCAGTAGGGCTGTCAACGAATATTCTAAATTCGAATATAAATTCGAATAGTTGTTAAAAATAGAATTTCGAATGTCTGGCACAGAGTCACTGCTGACAGTTGACTTGCGAGATGCAGAAGCCAGCTTGACCGCAGCAGAGAAAGTGATTATAACCCCCAAACATCTAAAGAGTGATGTCTGGAAATATTTCGGATTTTGGTCAGTTGATGGTAAACTTGTTGAGCCTACAGCTAAAGTAGTGTATAAGCTATGTAAGCTAGAGTTAGCTTACTATTCAACAACTAGCAACTTGAGGCTACATCTCCACATTTTGGAGATGTAGCCTCACGTTGCTAGTTGTTGAATGGTAACCTAACTCTAGCTTACACACTACTTTAGCTGTAGGCTCAACAAGTTGCCTCACTGCTGACAGTTGACTTGGTGGAAGATGGCAGAAAGTGCAGAACCCTGCTTGACCGCAGCAGAGAAAGTGATTGTAACCCCCAAAAATCTAAAGAGTGATGTCTGGAAATATTTCGGCACGACAGGAGGCCTGCACGCAAAAATTGATTTCGTTCATATGCAAGGACATGAGGCTGATCAGTGTGGTGGATGGGATAGGCTTCAGGGAGTTCTGTGAAGCACTGGAACCGAGGTACCGTATCCCTTGTTGTCGTTCATTTAAACCGCTATGCGCAGAGAGCGCGACGGTGCGGGAGAGGCAGAGAGAGGGAGAAAGAAAGAGTGCGTGTGTGCAAGCTCTGCGGTCTTGGCCATTAGTTAATTTACTTATTTTTGTGTAGGTAATATGTTGTTAAATATGTTTAAACTTAAATAAATTACCTATACAAGTAGTTATGTCTCGTTGTATTAATTAGTCCTGTTATTGACGTGCCTAATGCGCAACCAGAAATTCGAATATGTTCGAATATATGTGTTTTTTTAAAGCGAATATTCGAACGTAATTTTTTAGCAATTTTGACAGCCCTAATGTGCAGGAAGAAGCGGCTACAATTCCTGACACATGTGCAGAGCCATATCTACTCGCACAGGAGACTAAAGGCCCGCGCATACTTCTACAACCGCGTAAATCGTTGTGTAATTGTTTGTGTAAATTGCTCGTTTCAATTCATAGTTCCTAAAAGGGTTGCGCGTGTTGCAAAGTAATTCACCGCCAGAACAATAGGTGGAGTAACGTTTTTTGTCGAAGACGACATAGAGAATGACGTCTTTGTGTGTAGAAGTCGTTGGTTTGTTTATGTACCAGGTCTTGTTGTCCACACACACAGTGAAGGATGGCAACCGACAGATGATGGAGTTGTTGATCATTGGGGTTGTATAGCCTTAAATGTCCATATCTCCTCACCTCTCCCGACGACCAGCCAGGCCATGTTCGACAAATATTTAGAAATCATACAAGGGCTCAGGTCGGGCTCGGACGTCGGGGTATTAATTGTAGCGGGACAATGGAAAAAAAAACCGTTGTGTTTTAAGGCAGCTGCTATGGATTATACACTAAATAAATTGCGAAATGAAACAAAAACGCATCACAGTTTAAGTTTTATTAGTATTGATTGATTCACATCGATATGAATGGATGACATGACTAACTATGAGTAACGTTTTTTGTCGAAGACGACATAGAGAATGACGTCTTTGTGTGTGGAAGTCGTTGGTTTGTTTATTTACCAGGTCTTGTTGTCCACACACACAGTGAATGATGGCAACCGAGATCATTGGGGTTGTATAAATGTTCATCTCCTCACCTCTTCCAACTGGACCCGACCAGCCAGGCCGTCTTCAACAAATATTTAGAAATCATACTAGGGCTCAGGTCAGCCATCAGCACGATAGGGCATTGAACATTTCATATTTAAAATATCTTAATAAGAAGTGAAGTCAGCATGCCTGCTTCACATGATGTAGAAGTTCGTTTATTGACACATATTTTAAGGACAGCCACAGCGCTTTAAAACGACGTGTTTATAAGTTACATACAAAAGTGAAAGATAAAAGGCGAGAGAATTGCCAAGTGTACCTTCTCATTATGTAGGCTATGTGTGTTAACTCCACTTCCCAGGTAGGCTACACCTGGCGATTCTCTCGCCTTCTATCTTTCACCTTCGAATAATTTAACTTATAAACATGTCGTTTTAAAGCGCTGTGGCTGTCATTAAAAGATGTATCAATAAACGAACTTCTGCATCATGTGATCTGTCTTTTTCGCCACTGCTATTGAATTGCCAACTGATGGAGATAATTACCAAACACTGTTAATGACTTTATAATATATGAATCAAGTGCCTTGTTTTAATAAGTATCTTATATGCTTTTCTCTTAATAGTGACATGGCTTTTCTGTGTTCCTGTGTATATGTGTAACTTTGATTAACTGGCGCCACTGATTGTTTTCTCGACCCTGAGAAAACACAAGAAGCTCGGACGAGAACCTTGTTTTGAATATGATTGTTAAACACATACGGCGTCAGCATTAGATAAATCTAAGTATATAAACTCTGTGCGATGTTTGTGAAATCGCTCACTTTCATCCTTGTGTTGTGAGTGAGCCCAATTGCAATTGTTCTTATTGAATAAATATAGGCTACTGATTGACAAGCTCCGGAGTCCTGAGGTAAATAGGGTGAATTTTCACCTATCACCAACCTTTGTATTTCGTGTAACACATGTATTCATAACATCAAGGCTTTCGCCCACTACACTTTCATGCTCCGGTAAGTTTTTTTCCTTTGTCCCGCTGCAATAAATATGCTTACTTCACTCAAAATAAAACCTACAGTTCTGGCAATTGCTTTGCAACACGCACAACCATTGGGGAACCATTTATGTATCTGCAAAGAAGTCAGATAAATTGCAACATACTACATTCTCAGAGGATGTCATTCAAAAAACGTTTACTGCGTCTGTTTGGAGAGAACGCGCGCTAATTCACTTTCATATTCATTTTTCGCCACTTCATGTCATCCATTCATATCAATCAATACTACCTAATACAATTTTAACTGATGTGTTTTTGTTTCATTTCGCAACTTATTTACTGTATAATCCAAGACAGCATGTGCCCGTTTGTAAGTATTCCACATTTGATGTAGGCTACTGTCAAATCAGAAAGAAAATCAGCTGTCACTCTATTACCTGACCAATAGGCTACCTTTCAAACTCGGTGATATTCACAACTAATTTGTCCTTCATTCTACCTAATATGATTAAACGGCATATGTTATTATGTATTACGTGAGGCAAGCGTCAGTAGAGTTTTGTTCGGTTATCTGCCCTCTCTAGACTGATTACTGACCAACCAAGCATGTCAATTTTCTTTTAGGTTGATTTTTTGGTGGATCAGCTGTCTTTTTTGCCACTTGTAGCCTACTGAATCGCCAACCTTTGTATTTCGTGTCACAAATGTATCCTAACGTCAATATTGGCCTTTCACCCACTTTCCTGCTCCGGTAAAAGTCCCGTAAGTTGTCCCGCTGCAATTAATTCGCCGACGTCAATCAAAATGTTAGCACTATGATTCCAGGTCACATTTTCATCCCGGTCCCCCATCTAATGTTAATACAGTGTTGTAGGATATAAAGGTCTTGCTCCTATAATGTATGATGTATAATGGAGCAACAGGTTACAGGGTGGATGTGGCAGATAAAGAAAGAGAGCGCCAGATAACCGAACACAACTCTACACACGCTTGCCTCACGAGTGCAATACCAAACTTCATCATATTTGATAGAATGAAGGACACATTAGTTGTGAATACTATTACCAAGTTTGAAAGGTATTGGTCAGGTAATAGCCGAGTGACAGCTGATTTGACAGTAGCCTACTGCTGTGTGTTTTAAACAAATGAAATGTGGAATGTTTACAAACGGGCACCTGCTATCGTTGATTATACAGTAAATAAGTTGCGAAATGAAACAAAAACACATCACAGTTAAAGTTGTATGTCTACACAGTGGCATACCACATAACTATCGTCGGACAATAGCCTCTGAGAAGGTAGTATGTTGCAATTTATGTGGATTTGTGGACACCCTTCACATCTCATCTTTAATCCTCCGATTCATGCATTCATTTCAACTGTTCTATCATCTGAAATATCACGGTATGTCGAAACAAACCTTGATTCTAAACAGAATATTCAGTAGGGGAATGGGAATAGATCAGAGCAGTTTCTTTTACCGCGTTTGACAAATATGCCCCGATTGTTGTGCAAGTGAAGTCTCCTGCAAATGGGATATATTCTCCCCATGAATTCGCGGTCATTTGAACGTCCTTATAGCCTACGTGTTTAAGGAGGGGTTGTAAATGTGCTCATGTCTTCGGACCTCTTCTGTTATGTTTGTTCATAATCAACAAGAATAAGTTTGTGAGACAGTCTGCAGGATATTCATAAAAAAACGTGTCATTAGTATGAACAGTTGAGACATTGACTCCGTCGGGCTCCGGTGGGTTTGGACAATATATTTGAATGGCTGTCGGGCTAGATCACTATTCTGTCAGACACGGGCGGGCTCGGACAGAAAAATTGGCCTGATCCACATTCCATCGGACACACACTATTCTTGCTTATTCATGATTCAAATTCTTCTTGGGCTTAACTTGGCTTTTAAAAATGGCGGTATCACGCTATGAAAACCGGAAATGTGAGACTCCAGAAAGGATGTAGTCATCAGACCAGCAGACCAATCACAGCCTTGCAGGCTTGTGTAGGCTTGTGTAGATTTTTGACGCGTGGATAGAAAAAGGGGTTGACGCACGCAAGGTGTGAAAAAGCTTGCAAGGGGCTTGCAAGAAGCTTGCAAGGGGTGAAAAAGCTTGTGTATCTGTCCGTTTTTCTGAAATCGCCGAAGTATGAATCGGCCTTAATGGTGCAGCAGTGGAGACAGGGGATTTTGACATACAGGAAGGCGATGCTCCCACTCCGGAGGGGGATGACCAACCAGACTCGGCCCAAGCTTCAGATGATGAACCTGATATGCAACCTGTGAATACCCGCCCACAGAGAGAGCGGCGTCCGCCAAGGATGCTGACATATGAGCAACTGGGTAAGCCATCTGTGGTGGGAGCAGGCATAAACAATTTGCAGATGAACTATGGTAGGGTGACCAGATTTGAGTTTGTGAAAAAGAGGACACGTCGTTGCAGGACCCTGCCATTTTGGAAATCTTTTTCACATGGAGATGACCCCGCCCCCTCCCCCGCGACGAAGTTTTGACATATTTTTCACATGCAGATGTCATGTACAATTGTAAGCAATGCAACTAGTGGGGGGGGGGGGGGGGGGGGGGCAAGGTGCTCAGTGTTGCCAGATTGGAAATGGCGTATCATATCAAAGGCTCAAAATGATCGTATTTGGAGGATAATTATCATATCTGGCAACACTGGGAAGGCGGTCGACCAATGACAGTTAGATCTACAGTCAGAGCTTGCGCAAGAAGGTGGAATGTAAGGGAGATACCCTTTCCAAAACGTGTCAGGACGTAATAACTAAATGAAGCCTGTGGAACTAGTTGATTAAGGGCACTCTCTGTTTTGACGTTCCTCTTCCTTTTCTTCCTCTCGTACTTTGGCGACGTCATTATTAGGGGTTGGGAATGGGCACTGACGGGCTCTTTAAGACAGGCATATATACAGATACCAGGGGTCCTTAGCCAGGTAACTCGTCTATGCTGCTAGCTTGGTTTGTGCGAGGCCGCGTTGTGGGTGCTGTGGTTCGTTTGAAGGTACGTTTGAAGGTACGTTCGAAGATACGCTTTTCCGGTAGCCTCTCAGTCGATTTGTGGCAACTTATTAAGTGGGTTTCTGTTTAGATCGTGTGGGAGGGAGCCAAAGCAGACGTGGCTGTGAATCATCTTCCGTAGCGGCATTATGATTGTTGTGATTAACTAACGCCACCACAGGTATGTGAAATCACGCCGATGGTCTTTTGAGTGCCTTTTAACTCTGGCATCTTATTGGCGCCGTATGTTTTAACTATGGGAAGCATGTCATTGGCATTTAACCCGGTTCACCATTACACTGCCCATTTGTGGGTCTCATGAACATTGTATGTTGGTGAATGTGAACTAGATTGTGATTTATTTATTAACTCATGTAAAGGGATATGTGCAATGTGTATTGTGTAATGCAAGCATTTTAATGTGTGTTTGTTTGTTCGCAGACCGACGCAGCTTCACGTTGCTGGCTGCTGTTCTTTTATGATTGTATGGTTTGTGTGCGTGTGTGTGAGTTTACTACTCCGAGTGACGTGGTTTGATTTCCCCTCTAGCCTGGGGACTGTTTGTATGTCCTGGTGAACGTGCTGTGAGTCCCAGGTTAGAGGGGTTTTCTCTTTCTTTTGTGTTGTACCTTGTCTAACCCCATAGTCAGCCCCGGTACTGGTCCAGCCACAACACCTTATAGGCCCAGGGAAGCCGGTCTCCATAGTGTGAAACTTCACCTAGTGACTAGTGTTGCCTTGCTGTGTATTCCTTAACATATCTGAGTGGTTCACTTGAAGTTTGTAGTGTGTTGCCTAAAAAGGGTTGTGTGCACCTATTCACGTGTGGTATTGAGACCGTAGCTTCCACTAGCTTCCTCCCCTAATAAGTGGGTGGACCGATTACCCGGCGGCTGTTACTATTCCCTTTATGTATTCCTTGACCACGCTGTACAACCTCCTTCATGGAATTTAAATAAAGAATATACTTTTCTAAAACGTACCTGTGTCTGTACACTCATTGGGACAGAGTTCCCCTTGCTCTGACACTAGCATATTAGGAAGATCAAGGGGTGGCGTAGTCAGCTGTACTAGGGGGCGCTACATAAAGACCCAGAGAAACACAAATATCCGACGAGGCAATTTTGGAACCCCTTCCGGTTGATGGGAGACAATATGGATTGCTGACAGGCTAGATTCGTCACGACAGACAACATTATAACATAAATTAACAACATTCTGAAGAATTTTTCCTTTCTGGATACCACGGGCGGTTTGTCCAAAAGGGCGATTTGGGCGACACACTGCCAAACGGGAGAAGCAGATATTTTTCTGTCCCCTTCTATCATTGGATCGTCTGATTTGCCTCTTAATGTCATTGTCCAATCAGGCTAAAGTCGTGCTTCAAATGGTCCAGGCCCATTTTGGGGCGATTTTGGGTGAAATGGAAATCGCCCCGACCTCTCTCATTGACTCTAATGTTAAATCCATTTTTTTCACAAAACAGGGCTCTCAATGCATTCTCTTTGGCTTCCGGGAGGGCTCGGCCCACCATGCTTTCGTGTTACGTAATACGACGTATAAGCTAGGGTGACCATATTTCAGTTCGTGAAAAAGAGGACACTTCGTCGCGGGGGAGGGGGCGTGGTAGTGTATAGCTTACAGAAGACCCCCCCCCCCCCCCCCCCCACAACGAAGTTTTGACATCCTTTCCACATCCAGATGTCATGTGCTGTTGTAAACAATGCAACTAGTGGAAGCGGCAAGGTGCTCAGTGTTGCCAGATTGGAAATGGCAAAGTATCGTACAAAATGCTCAAAATGAACGTCTTTGGAGGATAATTATTGTGCATTTGGCAACACTGAGAGGGCGGTCGACCAATGACAGTTCTCTCTACAGTCAGAGCTCACGCAAGAAGGTGGAACGTAAGGGAGATACCCTTTCCAAAACTTTAAGGGTGCAAAAACTAGTGAAAGACCCAGAGAAACACAAATATCCAACGAGGCAAAACCACAAATGTTTTTGAATCCCTGCCGGACGCATTTTTTAGGTTTCGAAAAGAGGAAATGTCCGGGTAAAAAAGGACGTCTGGTCACCCTATATAAGTGTATAAGGACGTTATACGGCTTCGGTCAAGGCATATTCTGTGAAGATGGCTAATGTTCAGTGCAACAACTCGATTCGCTCTTTGAAAGAAACTCCTCTTAGTCGCCTCACTAATGAAGATACTGTCACTTTTCATAGGTTCCACAGTGTGAATGCTCGCTTCTATGGTTGGTTTTGACTAATATATTGCCCCCTTCTTTATGTTGTTACTGGACATAGCATGTGTCGTTTTAAGCTATGTTACATCATACAACATTTGAGACATGTGAATAATGAAAAAGTGGGATAATGTATTGTGGAGCCACGTCATTTTTAGGTGGAGTTTGCATGTTCTCTCCGTGTTGACAAGGGGTTTCCTCCACTATGAACCCCAACAGAAAAACATGCAAAAGAACAGAACTCTCTTCATCCGTCCCTGACCAAGATGGACGGTTCACTTCACTTGGTCCCAAAGCTGCCCACTGCTCCTTGGGTCCTGGAGGAAGGACAGTCCGGAATCGGAAAATGCAGAAGGCAAATTCACGCGACCTCGGCCTGCGTGTGTCCTGTGTCGCCAAAATGTCACAAAACTTTCTCCAGCTCAACCAAGATAAAACAGAGGTATTAATCATTGGTGAAAAAGCCGAAAGAGAGAAACTATCTGCACATTTAAAAACACTAGCACTTAACACCAAGCACCAGGCCAGAAACCTAGGTGTCATATTTGATTCAGATCTCAATTTCGAAACCCATATCATATTGCTGCTGCAAGATCATTACCCATTACTCAGACAGTTTCAGATCTTATTTTCCAGTCTAGCACAAACTAGAATATATCCATGTACCTTAAACATATACAATCAAGACGAAGACTCTGTTCCGTAAAATATGCTTACAATTGCTCGTAATTGTAACGCAACATACAATGATCTTATCTCGGAATAACAAATAATTTGTAGGCCCAACATTTTAAAGTCTTCACTCCTGCTAACTGGCCAGTTTCTGATCACTTCAGCCTTATGGACCATCAGGGTTCCAGCCTCTGTGGGAAAATACAGCTCTTCTATACTGGTCTCAAGTGTGAGTTAAATAGTATGCGTAAACACTGTGTGTATAGATATTGACATAAGCATCAGATTGTAAAACATTTCTGAAATTGTGCTATACTAGCCTCAGCTAGTAAAGATCCTCTTTCAAAACACCCGTTATGACCACAAGCACTTCTATTCTCTTGGGATTTATATCTGAGCGGAAAAAATAGATCTGTGGAGCAAATGTCCAATCAACAGCTCAACCCGCGTTGAACCAAATGCTCGTGGAGTTCTCTTATAGAGCCCGAGTGGAACTTTGCTAAGTCCGTGGAGCCTGGTGAGGTCCGTGGGGTGTTTTTTGGAACAGGGGAGTTACTCCGATTTCTGACAAAACACCCGAGTTGTCTATTTCTACACAGGGGGTTGCCTGTTAGAAATTACTGTAATCTATTGCCAATATTTCCCAAGATCAGGTAAGCACTATAAATTAGAATAGCACTCACCAAAATGCTCTGCCACCTGGGGTGATGAGGTATCTTACAGCAGCTGAAATCTCAGCAGAATCCAAGAAATGTATCTCAGTGGAACCTCCATTAACTGATAGTAATTTTTATACCATATATTTGTTTGAGACTCAGTCTGAGATATGATCAGTCCAGGAAACAGGTTTAATCTTGTACAATGATGTGCATCAAGGGAGAGAGACAGAAGTTTCACTCAAAAAAGATTCACTTAAGAATCTTCTAATCAGCCATTGTATATATGCCCTCTGATTATGAGAGATGTTACCCCATAGTTCCATCCCTTCATGAATATGTATCAGATTATTATCTTGGAGACGGGAAGACTCCGAACCATTTACTACCCGGAGACAATGGGTTGTGTGAACAGCTGAGACCACGTTCACACCTCCCTCAGGTCATTTCCTCTATCCAAAGAAAAACACCAGAAGTCTTACATTTTCCCTAAGTCCAAATAAAATCAACAGTTACAACTAGATATAAAATGCATTGGATTATTGACTATTGTACATCATTATTAACTCTAAACCATGAGTTCATGAGTTCCCCTTGATAGGTGAAAATTCACCCTAGTTACCTCAGGACCCCGGAGCTGCATATAAGTATATTTATTAGACAAACAACAATTGCAATCGGGCTCACTCCCAGCACAAGGCTGAAAGTGAAGCAATGATAAACACATTGCACAAGGTTTATATAGACAGAAGTTGAGCGTTCAACAGGGATAACCACGTGGTGGATTTCTGACGCTCGAGGCAAGGATGGAAGTTTTGGAAGATTGGAAGAAGCACAGTTTGTCCTTTCTTATCACTTCTGGTCTAAACATGCTCTTGTACATATGCAGACTAAGTGGCACCTAATAATCTTAGTTACACACACGCAGAAACACAGAAAAGCCATGTTCCTGCTTTCATAAGCACATGATTCATACAAGGAATATATTAATACAAGGCACTTGATTCACATATTCTTAAGTCATTAACAGTGTTTGGAAATTATCTCCATCACCCCTGATTATAAATGTATATTTACAAATTCATATTCACCAGAGGGTTGAGGACTTGGGCCTACCAAATTCTCTCTAGAGTTTGAAGTACTGCAGGGAAACTCACCAGTGTCTGTTTCTTAATGTTTGTCCATAGAGGGTCTGTTGACTTCATCAGGGGCTACATGTCGATAGATGCCCTCAGTCATCTCCATTCTGCCCTGCTCTTCTCTACCGGCTGTTCAGATGATCATGAGATCTTCTCCACTCTGTCTTGTGGAGAGTCACTGTAGGAGAACAGCAGACACACAGTGTTTGGCCCATTTTATACTCTTAGAAACATGGATAGAGGAAGTCCCAGCAGCTGACATCAGCAAAATACATTTACCATCATCCCTTCTGAACATTCATGAGAAAAAGGAAGTTTCTTTTGTGGTTGATGCAGCAATCTGTCTTTATTCCAGTGATGTGCAGTAACGAAGCACGTGGAACATGCTCTGGATTTTTTCACCTCCTAGGCTTTAAATGTATATGAGCTAGGCTTCTAATACAAACAGGTCTGGCAATCAGGTTTCTCTAACCTGTTGCCTGAGATGGTTCTCGATGGCCTTCCCCCATTCCATACTATAATTGGTTGCAGTCACTTTCACCTCAGTTTGTTTCCTGACCCCAGGTGTCTGAGCAATACCAGCGTGGGGACCTTTCCTTTGATACCATGATAAGATTACCTTTTTGGATATTATGTATGTTGGCCAACCTTTGGTGGTCACAGCAGCTGCTCGATCATGAATCTCATTTTCACTCACAGGATATACTGTCATTGCTTACAAGTTCATGTTCAGACATTGACGGACACATTTTATGATTATGTTCAGGCCCTCTCAATGTGTGAGAAATGACTTCACTTGTTAAGGCAAGCGGGCATCTTGTGTGTAATGTAAGTGTTACAGGGGTGGAAATTCCCTTTTCTGACATGGGCGTTGTGGTGGAAATGAAAAACTAGATAATCTGTGTGTGTACTATTAACCAGCAATATAATCACCAGTATGGGTATAACCTTAGTAATCAGTATAATCACAAGGATATTCATGATAATAAGCTGTTAAACCTACTGCACAACCACAGCATGAGCTACACCACTGATAAGACTTTTGTGTGTGTTAAAACATAGAATGCTGCAGTCCTACACACACTGGGTAGGGGATTCCCCAAAGGCTGTGGGGGATCTTCCTGCAGGCCCAAGAGTCTCCCCATCCCCTTGGACACTGGCTCCAAGTAGAGGTTGAGTTAGAACGCATGTGTCAAACAGGGTTAAGATTCAGCCAGGTAGTGCAGGAGCAGCCACGACGAGAGGCCTGCTGAGAATGGTGTCCAGCATTGGGCCTTCACAGCCTCTAAGAAGACCATGAGTATCCCAACAAGGGGGGGGGGGGGGGGGGGATAGAAGATTTAGGGTGACATCTGATGTATATAAGCCACTGCAATCTTTGTATTGCCAGTACTGTCTCGAGACATGCTCAGGTGTGTGCTGTTGGTTTTGGTATCTGACTGAATAAACCTTTTTGCTTCACACTCTGCCGGTCTACTGGGCTTTTTGAGAACTTTCACTAGAAGTAACTAGAACTAAAAGTTTTAACCAGATCAGAAGACTGTATGTTTTTCCTATTATCAAACTACAAATCTGACACGACAGTGTGAATCATCGACTGTATATAAAGTCTCTATAAAGTCATTGGTGCAAATGATCAGAGTCAGTGAAACAGTGGGTTTTCAGTATGTCTGCATACATGTCTGTATGTCTGTTCCTGGGTGAATCCATTAGTAATTATTCTGCAGAAATACACCACTTCAGTTGTAAAGGTTCAAAACTATGTAACTACATTCAAATTGCTCATGCAAATAAAGTTAGCAGCATCAAAAAATGTAAATTGAAGAGGTTAATCATTTATTTTAGATGGTCCAGTTGTTCCTACTCTGTGTAGAAACGTACAAAAACAAGAACATGTAATTGTATAAAAATGGGATTAATTAGGCTAACATGGATAGAATTCCGTGAGGTTTGGTTTAGAGAGGGCACACGACTGACCTATTGATCAAGGGATTTTCTTTGTCACTGTCAGCCTAGTTCAGACCTACACCATTTGACACATTTTGTACTCTTAGAAACATGCTTGGACCTAATATCTTGAAACTTGAATTAAGTTTCAGATCAATGCTTTTGATCAGAAGAATAAAAGAACTATTTACAATTTACACTGAGTTTTATATGAACTTGAAACTTGAATTGTGCAATTGTGAAAGGCTAAAGAGCTCAGTCATATGATATGCTTAACCCCAGATGTGGCATTCTCTCCACAAGTTCCCTTTTGCATGTGTGGGAATGCAGCATCAATCCTATGTATAAAGGAACTGGTATCTCCTGTGAGGTCTTATGTCTGGAAAAAGCTGCTGTGCCTGCTGTCCGCTTGTGCTTAATGCTGTTCAATTTAAGCAACTGAGCAATTGCAGGTGCTGCTGACGAAAATATTCTAGACTAGGAGGGGAAGACAGAGACAAAGTGATTGCGTAGTTGTACTTAATGAATATGGTGATGGAGGAACATTGTTTCCACAGCCATCTGCATTTGCGGTCTGCAAGGCATGTCAGGACCCTGGACACGCTTTTCCACACTCATAGAAACAATTATTTACATTGCAGGTAAAACTAGCAGAGAGTATGGGGTAGAATAAGTGCATGACAGGTTGGTGGTGGTGGGTAGTTGTAGGCCGTGGGTTTCTGCAAGTAAGTCAGATGGAGATACTTGAGCGTGTGTGTGTGTTCGTGTTTGTGTTTGTGTGTGTGTATGTGTGTTGAAGTATGAGAAACAACATATCACAAGAGAAGATGCCAGCGCTGGAAAACGTTGAGTGTCTGGAAAGGAAGGCCACCCACATAATGATCACAAGGGACCTCATTCTCGAACGCAGTTAAGAAAAAGTTAAGAAGAAATTTCTTCTGAACTCCACCTACTAAGTTCCCGGGACAATTCTGGCATTCAAGAAAGTGTTCTTATCTGGGATTCGTTCTTAGATAAGAACAGGATTTAAGAATGCGGAAAAGCAGTGGTAGATAGGCCAGATTAGAGTGTGCCCATGTTCTTAAGTGCTGAATTTGTGAGAAATCGTTGGTGATTGCGTTCACATCAATTCTACAGACATCCTCAGATTTAAATAATTATAATAATAATAGATACGAGAATATTTGTATCATTAACAATTACATTTCAAATGTATAGTCATGATTCTACGAGGCATCGTGATGTCCTAAACTAAATAAAAGCGCTACACGAACACTGCAAATGGCAGTGACTAAATACATAAGCACTAAACTCAATCACATGGATATAGCCATAGTGGAATAGAATGGACACATCTAAATTCTGCAACAGTACCTCCACCTCTGCACTGGTGAAGTTAGGTCTGCGTTTACTGGACTGGTGCTCGCTTTCCGCTTTGATATGATTCTGATCAGTCTCAAGTTGCTTTCGCGTTGCCTGACCTGTGTATTCTGCACATGTCTCTATAGTTGCATGCCCTTATAAGGAGCTAGCGAGGTGTATATGTATGCAAATTCAAGTGTACGAGAACGCACGTTCAACTTAAGAATCAGTGCACAACTAAGAACACGTTGGCGGTTTAAGAACACATTTCCAGTCATTAATTCGACAGGGATCTTTCTTAGTGTTGGTCTTACGAAGTTCGTAAGATATTTAAGAAGACACTTATTGTAACTGGTCTCCAACTGGGATTTCTCTCTATTCAGGTTGTTGTAACTTGTCTGGAACTGAAGGGAGGTCACATGGTTTCATTGTACAGGTCACTAAGGTAACTGACTGACTAAAACTCCCCTAAAAAGTGAAATCTAAACCAGTTGTGTTCAAAAGGTTCAAAAACTACATTAAATTGCTCATACAAATGAAGTTGAAAAGCTTGTGTGAATAATTGCATTAAGGTCGAAAAGATACATGCAATGATAATTACAATTTTAAATGGCATAAAGAAACTGTACATTGTAAGTAGTTGCATTTAACGTATGGAAAAAAGAACATATTATTATATATAAAATGGGATTAATTAAGATAACATGGATACAATTTCATAAGGTTTGGCACTCGACTGACCCATCGATCAGGGATTTTTGTTTGTCACTGTCAGCATAGTACAGATCCTCACCATTTGACACGTTTTGTACTCTTAGAAACACTTATGGAGGAAGAAGAAGAATCACGTGTTGCTGTATTTTAGTCCCATTGCCTAGTTCACATGTAGATATCATTATTTAATGTCAGTGTAGAGTACAATTAAACCAGCACTTAACTTCTTTCACCTATGAGAGTTGTTTCTCTCTGCATTTTGGATGACATTCTTATGACAGTGAAAATTAGATGAAATGGGTGCATTTTTGCCACCTAGTGGTGGATGTGAATATTGGATGGAAGTCAAGTCAAGTGAACTTTATTTGTGTAGCACATTTAGAAACAACAGGAGTTGTACCAACATGCTTTACAGCTGACGTAAATACATTGATAAAAATATGTGATCAGAGGTAAAGGAGATTAAAGAAATGAACAAATAAAGAAAATTAAAAAAGAAGAAGAAAGAATGAAAACAAAATAATAATAAAGATATTAGAAATTCAATAGAAGAGCACGATTAAAAGTGATGAATAAAAGCAGTACAAAATAATAAAACATAATAAAATACCAGCAAGTTAACATTAATACAAGTCATTTGGGGCATGAAATTGGAGTGATGATCATCAGAGGAGGTGAGTTTTTGCCACCATCTCTAGTAGATGGACAAATAAATGGAAAGATGTTCTCCTTGAAGGAGACACCTCGGAAAGAGTACATCAGATTCCATCTGTCTGCATCATAAAAGGAGACCAAACCTGCCTCATAATCCACAAACACCCCCACCCTCTCTGGCTTCTCTTTGAGGGAGAGAAGAACACGAGGAGTATCAAGTGCCTTATACTCATCTCCATTTCTCAGCCATATTGACCAGTCTCCATTCTCAGGACTCGCGGTAATGTCTCCCTTCCTGTTAATGGACTCTCTGGCTACTCCTAAATCCCATTCAGTCTTCCCACTGACCTCAACCTCATAGTAAAATCTACCAGAGGTGAACCCCTGCTTTCCAAGAACACAAGCAATAGGATCAAAGCGCTTGGGGTTGTCAGAGCGTTTCTGTGATAAGGTACCATGCCTCACTTGTTTCCCATCAGCAGACAGGATGAGGAGGTTGTGAGCTGTATCAGGATCCAGAGTCACTTCCACTGCAAGAGAGTAAAACACATGACAGTATAGTTGCAAGCAGCGACCATCAGGTTTTGTGAGGCACCCAAACTGGCAAAAGATTGGAGGACTTGACAGCTTCAAGAGTATAGACAAGACATTGGCACTTTAGAAAATGTTAGCAAATTGGGTAAAGCATGAGTACAATAAAAAAAATTGGGATTATTTAGCTCTTGATATATCGCTATATGTAAAAGTAACCAACCAAGTGTAAGTATACCACATTTCCGATTTGAGCTGAAACGGTTCTTGAGATAGTGACATGTCAGTTATAGCGCCCCATATGGATGATTTTTTACAAGATGTGGTGTTTGTCCAAATAATCTTAAAAGTGAGTGTGAGTATCAAGGTTTGTTCATTTGAAAAATAAGAATCTGAACAAACGAAATTGAGCTATTTTGCCTTCTTACAGATAGTTGTAACAAGCACATTGCTATCATTCCAATATACTAACAAATTAAACGAAAAGGATGTTTTCATGGCCATGCCAAGACATACCTGCATACTTTGTAATCTCCATTCCTGTGTTAAAGAAGGGAAGAAAATTCTTTAGATATGTCCCTCAGTTGTATAGTCAGCTTAAAACTAGTAAGGAATTTAAATAAAAAAACATCTACTGAAATGTTACAAATATCAATATTTAAATTCCCTTACAAGGGTGAATCTCACTGAATAAAAAACTGAACAAAAAACATAACATCCTTACCCCCTTTAAAGGTCAACAAAATATTTGCAAAAGATGTACTTTCTATTTAGATGATCCTTTTGAAAGTGAAGTATCCAGTAACACATCCGTTAAGTATGAAATGATACAACCAGTTCTGGACACTCACTCAGGTTACAAAGTCTCTCCTGCAGTTTATCCTTCTCAGCAGCCATGGTGTGGAATTTGTCCTGCAACTGGGATTTCTCTTTAGTCAGGTTGTTATAACTGGTCTCTAACTGGGATTTCTCTCTATTCAGGTTGTTATAACTGGTCTCTAACTGGTATTTCTCTTTATTCAGGTTGTTGTAACTGGTCTGTAACTGGGATTTCTCTCTATTTAGGTTGTTGTAATTGTCCTGCAACTGGGAATTATCTCTGCTGAGATTGCTGTAACTGGTCTGCAGTTGGGAGTTCTCTGTTTTGAGGTTGTTGTAAGTAACCTGTAGCTGTTGGTATTCTATGGTCATGTTGTCGTAACCTGACTGCATCTGTAGTTTCTCTTTGTAGCTGGTCTGTAACTGTTTGGTCTCCATCATTCTGAAACTGAGAAGTGCGATGGCAGACAGTAGGAGAGCACACAGCAGACCCAGACACACAGCAGCCCTCTTCCAGGGTCCTAAATATGGGAGAGAGTTAAATAAATAAAGTATTTCGTCTGAATACTATGTCATAGGCACTACATGTACGGCAAAATTCCAAAATTATTGTGGTTGAAAATGCTAAAAGACTGTTGCCATCATATAAAAGAAGACAATATTTTGTTTTCATGTATGTTTTCATAGCTCCTAATTTACTCTTTTACTTCTCACCTTCCTGCTTTTATTTTGTTTCATCACCAATGATGTCTAATATATATTTTTAATTATAACCATGGAACACAATAGAACTCAATTATAATTAAATTTTACTTCAAAAGTTTACCTGAAAACTAAAACGAGCTGCTAATCATGAAACAAGGTCAGCGCTCTTAGCATTTGTAATCTTTGCAAGGATGAACCATAAGTTCATGAGTCTCCCTGATTATAAATGTATATTTAGAAATTCATATTCACCAGAGGGTTGAGGACTTGGGCCTACCAAATTCTCTCTGGAGTTTGAAGTCTTGCAGGGAAACTCACCAGTGTCTGTTTCTTCATGTTTGTCCAAAGAGGGTCTGTTGACTCCATCAGGGTCTAATTGTTGATAGATGTGCTCAGTCATCTCCATTCTGCCCTGCTCTTCTCTACCGGCTGCTCAGATGATCATGAGATCTTCTCCACTCTGTCTTGTGGAGAGTGACTGGAGGTAAACAGCAGACCCCAAGTGTTTGGCCCATTTTATACTCTTAGAAACATGGATAGGGGAAGTCCCAGCAGCTCACTCTGATTTATAAGAAAAAGGAAGTTTATTTTGTGGTTGATGCCACAATTTGTCTTTATTCCAGTAAAGTGCAGTAACTGGCCCCAGGTGTCTGAGCAAAACCAGCGTGGGGACCTTTCCTTTGTTACCACGATAAGATTACCATTTTGGATATTATGCTGGCCAACTTTTGGTGGTCACAGCTGCTGCTTGAATATGAATCTCATTTTCACTCACAGGATATACTGTAAGTTCATCTTCAGACATTGGCGGACACGTTTCAAGTTTATGTTCAGGCCCTCTCAATGTGTGAGAAATGACTTCACTTGTTAAGGCCCCGTCACACCATAACGTTCTTGTCAACATTCTATGACTTTAGAGGAAACGTTGGTAATCGTCCACGGTCGCTGGTATAGCACCAGAAGAGCGTTGTGTGAAAGCTGGTGAACGCTGTAATCGTCAGTAATCGGCGGTGATCGGCGGAGAACGCTGGTCCGAAAATAAATGTTTGAACATGCACAAAAGTTCTCATGAAGTAATTTAAACGCTGGAGAACTTTCGTGGAACGTTTTATTAACTTTGCACGCGTTTGGCTATCGTAGTCAGTCGTTGGGTAGGGTAGACTGAATACAGTTGATGCACCCGAAATAACGTATGTGCGCAGCAATCCTGAGACGTGATTTTTAGTTTGGACATGCCTACTAATGTCCTCTTTGATCCCGGGAAATTTGAGCACCTAACCCATCTCTCATACAAAGATATTGGCGAAAGTTTTTTCACCAAGGGAAGATCTTGATTTTATCATGTCCATTATATAATTAATATGTTATTAACCATACGTCATCAACAAACGCAACTTACATCATTGCAAACGTTATTCTGTGCACTATAAATCTACATATTCCATGCTATCATGTCATGCAAGGTCATTGCAGAATCTAGCGAAAAGCGGAGTGGAGGGTATATATGCTTGCTTGAGCCCAGCGTGAAGTAGATGTAGGCTACTGAACTTGAACATAGCTGAGCACTGTTATAGCTGATGCGGTTCCATGGCAGATGGATATGATATGAAGACTCTTGTGACATGGACAATGTGTGTGGATGTGTTGATGTTTTCTAATAATAAACATTAAGAAATACAAATTCAGTGTCAAATTTAAATCATTTATTTTAATAACATAAAACCCCAGGAATAACGCCCGTTATTTCGTAAATCACAGTAATAATAACAGTAAATCTTCGTCCGAAGACATTGCTAGTGAAAGAGGCTTTGTATTCTTCTTACTTTCAGCAGCATTTATCATCTTCTTACTTGCAGCAGCGCTAGTAGCAGACACGTCAGCACACGTTTGTCGCGCACCAGTGACACGTCACTAGTCGCTGTTACATGCTCCTCATGCGTGAGTCCCACGCTAGTAGTCATGCGTCAGTCCTACGCTATTCTTTCGTTAAGTCACACGCCAGATGTGTCCACCTCGCCCTAGAACGCTCGAAATTGAACGATTAGAAAGTTCAGAGAACGTTGACCAGAACGTTATGGTGTGACAAGGCCTTTAAGGCAAGCGGCCATCTTGTGTGTAATGTTAGTGTTACAGGGGTGGGAATTCTCTTTCCTGACATGGGTGTGAATCATCGACTGTATATAAAGTCTCTATAAAGTAATTGGTGCAAATGATCAGAGTCAGTGAAGCAGTGGGTTTTCAGTATGTCTGTATGTCTGTTCCTGAGTGAATCCAGCAGCAATTATTCTGCAGAATTACACTACAAAAAACTACTTTAAACTACATTAAAATTGATCATGCAAATAAAGTTAGCAGCATCAAAAAATTTAAATTGTATTTTAGATGGTCCAGTTGTTCCTACTCTGTGTAGAAACGCAGGGCCGGCCCTAGCACATTTGGCGCTCTAGGCAAGCTTCACTCCTGGCGCCCCCCCCCCCAAAAAAACAAATGTTGTCACGTCTGTGCTGAATTCTGCTCCGGCCACGCCCCCCTGTTCAACGGTTGATGCACACACACCTCCGCTGCATCACATTCACTCGCTCATCTTCCCAATCACCTGCAAATCATGTTTTTTTTGTCTTCGGTTCTGTCGATGGCTGGCAAACAACAATCTTAGAAGGTCTGGGTCATCAATCTACCTCAGGGTGAACAAAATTAGCCGAAACGGAATAAAACGGAATACACCAAAATGTGAAACGGAAAAAAAAAATTTTTGGAAACGGAAAATCATTGATGTTTCGACTGAATGGCAATAACAAGGAACGTCACATGTCACTGGCTAGCTAGCGTTAGCTAACTAGCAAGATTACATACAATCCATTCGCTAAAGTTGACAATACAACACCAGTACCAGTCACCAGTATTCCTCACTTGTTGACAAGTTGCCGTGTTTGTCCTCCTTAATGGGTGTGCTATGCAACGAGTAAGATATTTGTAGTGTTGTTGCACTAGCTATTGGCTTTATATGTGCGCCCCTATTTTAATCATGTCATTTTTGTATAATGTGGAATAAATGGACATATCATTTTTTATATACCCGCCTCTGTAAAATCCTTAAAGAACTATGTGACAGGGAGTAGGAAGGCTTTCAATGATAAGGTTCATCTTTTCTTCTTAACTCCACTAAAGTGCCCGGGGCAATTCTGGCGTTCATGAAAGTTTTCTTATCTGGGATTCATTCTTGGCTAAGAACAGGATTTAAGGATTTACCTTTCTCCTTGGCACGTTTCTCTTCTTCTTCATTTCTTTTCTTCTTAAATTAGAAATATATTGGGCAAATGGGTGGCTATTGCCTCTTCATTATTTCTTTCGTCGAAGTTGCTTGGACACACACACTAACCATATGCCTCAATGTGCTAGCATGTTCTGACAACACCAAGGAGGTACGTAGCCTACCGCTTCCTCTTTCGATTTTTGACTCATTTTACCCTTTTGTTAGATTTATTTATTTAATGTCAAAATATTATTTGGAGATATAGAAGGGGGCGCACATCTGATTTTTTTTTCTGGGCACAGTTTTTGGCGCCACCCTCTGAGGCCTGTCGCCTGTAGGAAAGACCGGCCCTGTAGAAACGTACAGAAAAAAGAACATGTCATTGTATAAAAATGGGATTAATTAGGCTAAAATGGATACAATTTTGTGAGGTTTGGTTAAGACAGGGCACATGACTGACCTTTTCACCAGGGGATTTTCTTTGTCACTGTCAGCGTAGTTCAGGCCTACACCATTTGACATGTTTTGTACAGAGCATTCACACGCTTCCGTTGGAATGCGTTGTGCCAACGGATGGCGGAGGAGGAGTCTGGCGCATGGGGTTTTGTTGATACCAGAGACCCTATAGTGAGATTGACAGGTCAACAAACCAATCACGCCACTAGCAAGCTGCTTACCTTGTAAGCAGTAGCATGCTAATATTAGATAGGGTGCTCACACACCTCGCAAATCCTATCAGACGTATTTTTCACAATAAAGGGGTTTTTACATTGTACACTGTCTATTTCTCGGTAACTTTTAAAAAATCTACGCAAAAAAAAGTCAAACAAACAACTTTTGGGTACAAATACGACCATCTACGGAGTTTGGTCGCCATCTTTTTTTTTTTGAGCTTGCCGCTTTCTAGACGTGAGCATATACGGGATCTGATTGGCTAGCGCCTGTGCTGTCAGTTATGCATGAAAGGCAATTTGATTGGCTGACGCATGCATTGCCTCACGAAAAGTTGAACATTCTTCAACTCTTGCTGCAAGCAAAGCATGAAACGCAACGCACGGGAACCCAACAGAGCCATAATTCAGTTCGGCAAAGGATGACGTCACCCCATTCAAAGTGAATGGAGATCCGTCAACCCTGACGGATCAACGCATTCCAACGGAAGCGTGTGAATGCTCTGTTAGAAACACGTATGGAGGAAGTCACAGTGTCACATCTGGCTCTCCCTCGGCCACGCCCCCTCATGTCACATCAGCACCAGACTCTCCCTCGGCCACACCTCCTTGTTCCCCACTCACATGGCATCATCACCCCCAAACCCCGGTCTATTAGCTCCCCTCACCTGTCTGCAATCACCTGCTCATTATCTCTCCTACAAAACCCTTCCCCACTCTCCAGTCTTTGTCTGGCCTCGTCAATACTGGACGTAAGGACTCTGCTTGTGTGCGCTCAGACGGACTTCCAGGTCGATTCGAGTTTGTGAATTCTTCATCTTTCTCATTTGGAGACTATTTGGTCTTGCTATTGTTAAATTCCTTTGTTTGTGATTGAACCTGCCTGAGTGACGTTAAGGAAACATTAAAAGAAACTTCTCTGCTCTTAATCTGTTTCTGTGTCAGTTATGACACACAGCAGCTGAAAACAGCATCAGCGAAAACACAATCCTTCTCTTAATCTTCTTCTGTAGGAGAAGAATCAGGTCATCAAGGTTTACATTTAGACAATGTAACATACTCTTCACGTTCATGAGGTAAATTGTCATTATTGGTACAGTCCTGAGCTCAGTGTTACATTCAATTAATTTGGATTTATATAGCGCCAAAACAATGGAATTCTTTCTAAGTGCTTTGCAGGGCCCAGGGCCTGAACTTCCTTTAAGCAAGCACAATGGCAACAGGGGCAAGGACAAACTCCCTGTTAACAGGAAGAAAGGGAGGGGAGACAATCAGAAACATGGCAGATGAATTCATACATGTATCAGGATGAGCATGCGAGCATACATGTGGAAAATGTATGCAAAACATAACATGGTATTCACATGATGCACACAAACTTGATAGTGGATAAGGTGGGGATAGAGCATTCCAGTATTGTATTACAGCTTAGTGAGTATACAGTGTGCTCGCAGGTTACTATTACAAGGGTAAGTAGAGTAATGGAACAGCTTAGTGAGTATACAGTGTGCTCGTAAGGTTACTATTACAAGGTTAAGTAGAGTAATGGAACAGCTTAGTGAGTATACAGTGTGCTCGCAGGTTACTATTACGAGGGTAAGTAGAGTAATGGAACAGAAAACTATGTTGGTGGCAATTATTTACACTGCAGGAAAAGCTAGCACAGAGTACGGGGTAGAATAAGTGCATGACAGTGTAGTGAGGGTGGGCCACTGAGCCATTGATAAGGACATCTGTGTATGTGTGCGTGTGTGTGTGTGTATGTGTGCGTGTGTGTGTGTCTGTGTGTGTGTGTGTGTCTGTGTGTGTCTCTATGTGTGTGTGTGTGTGTGTATGAGCATGTGTGTGTGTCTGTGTGTGTCTCTGTGTTTGTGTGTGTGTCTGTGTGTGTGTGTGTATGTATGTGTGTGTGTGTGTGTGTGTGTGTGTCATTGTCAGCATAGTGAAACAAGGATGGAGGAAGTCACAGCAACTGAGAACATCAGCAAAAACACATTCACACTAAATTATCCCCAACTTTCTCTTCCTCTTTGGGAGAAGACTCGGTTCAGAATCAGAACTCAGTCAGACAAGTTGTAGGGGTTCAAAAAGTGAATCGAAAATAAGATTTGAAACAAATAAAGTTGAAACCATGTATGGAGAATGTAATGAAATGAAATATGTTAGGACTATTAGGAGGTACATCAGAGTAGGGTGACCAGATGCAAACAGTCCAAATGTGGGACACGTAGTAAAGTTTGAGTGGGACAATGTGGGACATGTTACCAATGCTGAGAGGTAACCTAAAACTTTGATATGTCTATCTAACTGAATTTAAGAAACATTTGTATTCTCGAAAACACCAGTAGTTTGTCTTTGAAAGTTAGCCAGGCTATGCCAGATACAGGCAACAGCTTTTGCTCTATGAAAGATATCATAGTGCTGTTTGCCATCCCAAAGGCAGACTAATTTTGCAACGTAACATGTCTTTATTGATAGACATCCAACATGCATTGGCCATTACAGGCCTGTCAGGCAACTGACCTTAAGCAAAGCAGCAGCCCTCATGCAGCTCAACCCCACCATATTAAAAAGGCAGTGCACACAATGGATCCAACTAAAGTCCTTTACAAATGCAACATGAGAAGAAAATGTTTTTAAAAATCACACATTTAAATTGATTTAATCTGGCTCAGAAAATTATTTGAAAAGAATGCAAATAATTGCCTTGTCACCTGCCAGAGTTGCAATGCTTCGGTAAGAGGGTGTTCAACGCCCCCCATTTCCGTTTGAATACACTTTTAGCTGGGTTTTCTCAGGGCTAAATGTGCCCCTGATTACTGCTTATTATATAGCGCTATTAAATAAAGGAGATACTATGCCGCAAAGGCATAAGTGGCTCGTGTGCCAGGCAGGTCTTATTTCTGACAATTAAAAACCAAATGACCAATGAAGATGTGACCTTCAACGTAGACTCCCAAGCATCCTCGCCGGCTACACCAAGGTCAGCACCATAATTGTACATGTGGGCACAAACGACATCAGAGCAAGACAGACAGAAGTCCTGAAGGCAGACTTCACAGCCCTCCTCACTACCCTCATGGACACAGGAAGACGGATCGTCATCTCTGGGCCTCTCCCTACCTAACGGAGAGGCGCTGAGAGATGGTCCAGACTTTTCAACCTCCACACCTGGCTGCGAGCGACCTGCGGCTCATTAGACATTAACTGTGTTAACAACTTTGACCTGTTCTGGGAGAGGCCCAGCCTGCTGAAGCATGATGGCCTCCACCCGAACCGGATCGGAGCCAGTCTGCTGTCGGACAACATGAGGACCACCCTAAAGCACTGACATCCTGTAGAAAACATCACAGACTCATGCCCCCCAGGTAGTAACTGTAATAACACTGTTTATGAAAATGAATCTGAATCTGTCAATGTTTTCTACAGAGCAATATATGACACCACTACCTCAGAACAGGCTGCTTCATATAATATTATGGCATGCGCCTATAATCCTATTCCAGTTTTAATCTCTACCCAACGCATAGTTAAAAACAAAGGCCATAGATACAATAGAAACAATAGAAGCCCAGCAAATATTCTATATATACCCCGGCATATTCCTCCTTCCTGTGAGCCACTATATCCAGAAAATATTTCAATGGCAATACTAAATATTAGGTCACTATCAGGGAAAACATTTCTCATTAAAGATCTTATATTACATTTTACATTTCGTCATTTAGCAGACGCTTTTATCCAAAGCGACTTACAAGGATGTATACACATTGTACATTTATACTGATGGCACGACGCTTCGACAGGGAATCGAACTAGCAACCTTCTGATTACTAAACGACTTCTCTACCTCCTGTACCACTGCCGCCCTGCTAAATGACGAAATGTAAAATGTTATATGTGAACGTAAATTAGACTGTATGTTTTTAACAGAAACCTGGCTAAACAAAAATGGGTCTGCAGCTCTTATTGAAGCATCCCCTCCCAATTATAGCTTTTTAGTCCATTAGAACAGGTAAAAAAGGGGGCAGGACAGCCACCATAACCACGGATGCCCTGTGCTGCAGGAGCATCTCCTTCGATGATTTTGCCTCATTTGAATATCATGCCATAGTTCTAAAGTGCCAGCCTCCTGTTCTGACATTAACAGACCTGCCAACCTGTACGCATTTTGTGTACCAACCACGCAATTCTTAGTCAAAATACGCAGGTACGAAATGCCAGCTGAAACTATGCAAAAAAAATCAATCGATACAAACCTATACCGTACATTTATTTAAACTACATCCCTCAGATTGGACAAGATGCTACGACCTTATGCCTGTGGTTCTGTGACCCTCCCCGAACCAAAATAGTACTCTCACTCACTCAACATTCACTGACACTACTACACTGCTACTTTATTATCCACCGAGGCGTAATGCATTGCTGAGGTACAATGGGAAGTGGGGAAGTAATAATCAAGCACATAAATGTGACCGTAATGTTAGCATATACAACGTTAAAACATGTGTTCGGTAACTTAACGAGATGATGCATTTCAAGGGGTATATCCTTCAGATAAATTTGTATAAAAAGTTAGCCGTAGTAGCTAGCATACAATGTAATTAGCCTGGTTACGAGACGGCTACGGTGTGAATAACTGATGGAGTAGTAGGTTAATTCCGCTGCTTGCTTGCTTGTAGTTGTCCATCGAGGCCGATGATGACGTCCACTTCTGACTCTCAACGGTGAGTTTTCTGGTGGCTGTATAGTCCTATCCTGGATCCACAGGTCTTGTCGCAGGTGGGACATGCGAATGTAGTAGTGGTGGTACTGGCAACCTTGGTTGTTTTTTCTTGTATGCCTTCTTTCTTGCCTTTCCTGTCTCCTGGCTGTCCTGTCCTCCTCCAGTGCTTTGGTCCCGTCTTGGCACATATGACGCCAGGTGTTACGGTCAGCAGCCAAGCCCTCCAGGTCCCCAGGCCTGATTTTGCACTTCTTTAGCGCTGTTTTGATCTGGTCTTTATAGCGCTTCTTCTGCCCTCCAGCAGAGCGTTGGCCTTGGGCGAGCTGGCCATACAGCACTTTGTGAGGCAGCCGATTGAGGGGCATCCTTATAACGTGCCCCAGCCATCGTAGCTGGTAGTGGGTGATGGTGGCCTCAATGCTCCTACAGCCTGCTCTCCTGAGGATCTCGGTGTGTGGCACTCGGTCACGCCAAGTGATTCCTAGCATTCGCTGGAGACAGCGGATGTGAAAATGCTCCAGGGACTTCACATGGCGGCTGTAAGTGACCCATGCTTCACAACTGTAGAGGAGGGTGGTGATGCAAACTGCTTGATACACAGAGATTTTTGTGTAGTGATATAAGTTCTTGTTTTGGAAGACCCGGCGCCTGAGTCTCCCAAAGGCAGCTGATGCTTGATTGATTCTGTTCTGGACCTCATTGTTGATGTTATTGTCCTCAGAGAGGATACTCCCCAGGTATTTGAATGATGGTACTACAGACAGATTCTTACCAGTGATGTTGAAGATGGGTGGCGTGGGTGGGATGTTGGTGCTCCACTGACAGACTACCTCTGTTTTGGTGATGTTGATGGTCAGCCCCATCCTGCTGTAAGCCTTCACAGCTGCATCCAGGACAGCCTGGAGGTCTTGTGGAGTGTGAGCCACAAGAGCGCAGTCATCTGCATACTGCAGCTCAAGGACCCTCACTCTGTGCAGCTTGGTGGTTGCTTGCAGCCTCCTGATGTTAAAGAGGTTGCCATCTAGCCTATAGACCACTGTCACCCCGCTGTTGTCCTCAATTTCCTTATGGAGAAGCTGGGTGACGCATAGGAGGAAGATGTTAAAGAGCACTGGTGCTAGTACACACCCCTGCCTGACCCCTGTGCACACAGGGAAGGAGGCAGACTCTTGTCCTCCTATTGTCACCCTAGCATTCATACCATCACCACAATTTCGCTGCAGTAACGTTAACTCAAACGCCACGGAGACTGTTCTAACTTTGAATCGCTCTGTTGGGGCAAAGTGACCATTGCAAAGGTGTTTGACTACAGACTGCTAACGTAGCAAATAATTCCTGCTATTGCAGCCAGTCAACCGACCAGCCTTGCAGGTATAAAATAATCATGACGTCAGATGACGATTTTCAGTGTCGTTACCAAAAACAAGACCCAATACAGAGCAACCCTGAGCACTGACATGATAAGCGCTTTGGTAACAAGAAAGGTGAGCATGGCTGCAAAGGGGACTGTCTGTCACATGGAAGGCTTCAGTGATGCTCTGCTCAAAAAGGCCAAGTCGCCAAGCTATGAGGCAAAGCAGTCAAGAGCAAGTGCCACTGGAAGTAGATAGATGGATACTTTAATAGGAGCTTTAAATTATACATGTATATATATATAAATATATTCTTTAGAAGTGCTAAATGATGCAAAATGTAAAGATCTCTTTTCATTTATGGAATTCTTGTCAAGAAAATATGATTGTATTGTTTTCTTCGCCGCTGAGTTATTATGTTGAATAACTGGATGATAAGGCGGTGAGTGGGGAATTGACCGTATCCAAAGCCCCTGCCAAACTGAAACTCCCCTGGTACTCAAACACTTTCTTCAAGGTTGGCAGGTCTGCATTAACTGTGTATAGGCCACCCAAGCAATGTCCCACTTTTCTAACAGACTTTTCAGAACTACTCTCCATTATACACACAAACTACGATAAGATTATTATCACTGGTGATTTTAACATACATGTTGATAATGGGAACGACTCAAAGGCCCGGGATTTTATGAATCTCTTGAATTCCATGGACTTTACACAACACATCACTGAACCCACTCACAACCGTGGCCACACCCTTGATCTAGTTATTACAAAGGGTCTTACAACTGTTATATCGTCTCCCTTGTACGTCGCTTTGGATAAAAGCGTCTGCTAAATGACTAAATGTAAATGTAAATGTAAATGTCTATCTGTGACCTTGCTCTTTCTGACCACTTTTGTATTTTCTTTACAGCACTGGTACCTAAAGTTAGGAGTAGTGCTGAATGTTTTATTAAGAAACGCTATCTTAACTCTGCAGCAGCTGAGAATTTCAAAGTAATGATGAACATAACTAGTACAAAAAACCCAGATACGGGGCCATCATGTGTTAATAATATGATTTGATGTGGGACATTCTCTCAATATGCAGGATAAAGGGTCAAAAACCTGTGCAGTGCAATGCAAAGTGGAACACCTGGTCATCCTACATCAGAGGTGTAACATTGGCTTAAACTGTATTGCAGTAGGCTGCATTTTGTAAGTCTCTCACATCAAAGCACTCAGTCACAGACCAAGCCTCACCCTACACAGTTCATACACATTTGTAATGTTGAAACAGAGCAAGTTAACTCCAGACCTTTCAAAATAAACATACTTCTCAAAAAGAAAGAAAACAATTACACTAAATAGATGGTTTTGTCCAATGCACTTGGTGTTTTTTGTAGACAATAGGGTTTAGTGCTAGCATAACATCTGCGGATAAAGCGAAAGCGATCTGGTGTCCACTGCAAATTCTGTGGTTAGGTGACACCGGGTTATGATTACATAGCTTCTTCATGGTGTACTATCTCACTAGGTGGAGAGATTTTTCTTTGTGAGCCGGCTTACAGCCTAGGCATGCTCCACAATTTTATTTTCCAAGAGCAGATTGTTAATCATGTTATGCAGATAACGTAAATGCTTAAAATAGGTTCATTATTTTAAAAAAATTAAAATCAATACTTATATGCACTATTCATGCAGTTGAATCACGTTCTGCAAAACATTGTCATTTGAGATACAACCGAACGTTTATCCTACTTAAACATTTTGAAAATACTTGAAATTACCAGTTTGTATCATGTATTGTTGTATAGCGTCAGAATATCAGATATGATTTTTTGTCCACATCGCTCAGCCCTAAGATGACAACTCCGACTTTTGTTGTTTTTTTGTAATAGTATAAAAATAATTTGGCATAAGATATAGATAGCTATATTAATACTGGACTGGTTGGCAACATTGTAGGCAGTATCATAATTGATCAGAATCAGATGAATTGCTTTTACACAATATTTACCACACTAATGAATTATACTGTCCCTGTCACGACTTCGGGCAACCGTTTGGCACATTGGCGGCCTCTGGTGGCCAAAGGACATCATGAACTAATTTGTGTCCACATGTGCCTTTGTTGTCTTTGTGTGCCCTCACCTGTTCCCCATTGTGATTTGTGTTCTCACCTGTTCCCCATTGTGTGCTCTCACCTGTCTTGCGTTTTTGTGATTGTCACTTCCCTCTATTAGCCAGGGTATAAGTACCTGGCTAATCTTTGTGGCCCTTATCGGGTCGTTAGAAGTCTTTCCTCAAGGACACGCAGCCATCGCAAGCACTCAGGTGCCGCTAGTCTTAGCTAGTTCCGGTTGGTGTCTTGTTGCGGTTCTCACACCGCTTCTGTCTCTCGTTGCGGTCCCTAACCGCTTTCGGCTTCTTAAAGCCTTCATCAGGTAGCTATTGTGAAAGCTACATTTTGTATATTGTTTAGTTTATGGCCTTTTGCCCTGTTAATATCATCTGTGCTTTTGGATTATCTCCTGAGTTTGGATTATCTTCTGTGTGTTTCTCGCTGTTGAAGCATCCTTGTTTCTCAATAAAAGAACCATTGAGAACATCATCCTGCCATTGGGTCCTCTCATTAGCACACTGGGCTAAGCGCTGGTTCCCCACATCCAGCATCTCGGGTTCAATCCCCGAGAAAAGCCTGACAGTCCCATAAAGTTCTTACTTGGATAATAGTTCAAGTCAGGTGTATTTCATCGATTTCAATAATATCATATCAGTGTTGGCTACATGTGAGTTACAATTCAAATACTACGAATACAAATAAAATGTGGTAAGGCAAGGATTCTGTGGTATTAATGGCACAAAAGTGTGGAATGTATGGAATTTCTACCAGTAGTTGTCATTTTGTTGCTCTTATAATAATTTAAGCAAAGAGAATGAAAGTAACTAGTGGACTGGTTGAGTAGTTATTTTTTTCCCACAGCTAATACAAAAGAAAACTGTAGATATGTTACCAGCAGTTGCATTATTTTATACAAAGGACTAGGGTGGTGATTAGTGGAGATGAGTTCCCTCTGCCATCATTGAGACCGGGAGAGAAGAATGATAAATGGTCTCATCAAAGCAGACACCTCTGAAAGAGTAGAGTAGATTCCATCTGTCTGCATCATAAAAGGAGACCATACCAGCCTCATAATCCATAAACACCCCCACCCTCTCTGGCTTCTCTTTAAGGGAGAGGAGGACATTTATCAGCTGCTTCCCTTGCTGTTGACAGACTCTGGGGCTAGTCCTAATGCCCATTCACCACAAGAGAATCCCTGCTTTGCTAGGACACAGGTAAAATGATGACTTGGGGTCGTGAACTTTCTGTGGTGTGTTGACATGCCTCACTTGTTTTACATCAGCACAAAATTCACTGCAAGAAAGTAAAAACACTTGTAATTATAGTTGAATGCCTTTGAATACCTATGCAGTCTCTCAGAATGTACTGCCCAAAGTGTTGTCTCCACTAAAGGCTAATGATTTTCTTTTGTCAGGTACCTTTTCAAACACGGTTAACAAATACACATTGCCTTTATTGCAATTCCGTAACGCATGAAACCAATTCATGTTTTCATGGTCATAGAAAGACAAACCATACTGTGTAATATCCTGTAATCAATGTGTTAAAAGATAAAATAAAATTGAATTACATTTAGATCTGTCCCTCAGTCATTATATATTCAAACTGCTAGCTGAATGTCTTTGTAAATATTGTATTGATGTGTGTATGTATGTATGTATGTATGTATGTATGTATGTATGTATGTATGTATGTATGTACAGTACCAGTCAAAAGTTTGGACACACCTTTATTTTTTTTGAGAAGTGTTTTCTTTACTTTTATTATTTTCTACATTGTAGATTAATACTGAAGACATTTAAACTACGAAAGAACTCATATGGAATGATGTACTAACCAAAAAAGTATTATCTACCATCTAGAAAATAAAAAAAGTAAAGAAAAAACTTCGCAAAAAATGAGAAGGTGTGTCCAAACTTTTGACTGGTACTCTAAGTAATGTATGTATGTAGTAAAGACTGAAAAACAATTACAGAAATATCTTTATCAAATTAATTCACCTATAAAAGTTTAGAATCACTGCGTAGCATAACAGTCCTAGTACAGTGTTCTGTTAATTTTATTCTCATGAAGGTCAACATCAAATTTGGAATGATATTATATGCACAGAGTGAATTATATATACTTTAAATCAACAAGAGGTTCTAGTTTCTGAATGATCAACATTCCCGTCACTACATTCAGTTTAATATGATATGTCCAATCAAACAGGACTGAGACAACAAACTAAGTTAGAACTGAAATGAACTGCAAATCAGCAGATTTGATTAATAAGTGGACACGTATTAATTAATACAAAGTCTTTTCTTTAGTTCATCATTCTCGGCAGCTATGGTGCTGAATCTATCCTGTAACTAGAAAGTCTCTCTTGTCAAATTATTGTAACTTGTTTGTAATTGCTTAATCTCTTTGCTATATCTCTATACAGCGCAACACATCATCAGATTGTTGTACATGGTTTGGACCCAATTGGTTTCTGAGACATTTTTCGTAAAGCAGTTATATTATGATGGCCACCAGCAGAAAACCGGCAGCACTCTCTCCACCAACTATGCCTTCTCCCATACTCCCCGGCCATCTGGTCGCGCGGAGGTGGGACTGGGCTGCTGATTTTAGACAACTGGAAATTCACTCCACTGCTGCCTTCAAACAGGTATGCCTCCTTTGAATATCATGCAATTATGGTAACTGCTCCTGTTAAAACTTATGTGATTGTTATCTACCGTCCACCAGGACAACAGGGTGATTTCGTCCATGAGCTGGACACCCTGCTGTCATCCATCCCTGAGCAGGAGTGTCCAACACTCATCCTTGGCGACATGAACATCCACCTAGACAATCCCAACTCAGCTGACTTTCGAACCCTGGTTCACTCGTTCGACCTACAACAGGTCCCCACTCCTCCAACTCACAAAGCAGGAAAAGAGCTTGACCTCATCCTTGCTCGGAACTGCACCACGGACAACCTAACGGTAACCCCTCTGCATCACTCGGACCACTTCTTCATTCGCTTCGATGTTCGGCTCATTGAGCAACCCTCTGTCCCCCCTCCGATGGTCTCGTTCCGGCGCAACCTCCGCAACCTCTCTCCCACCCACTTTTCCTCTCTGGTTTCTTCTGCTCTTCCACCTTTATCCACTTTCTCCTCACTAGGTGTCAATGATGCCACAGAATCACTCTGCTCCACTCTGAGCTCATGCTTGGACACTTGTGTCCACTTTCCACCAGACCTGCTCGATCTACCCAGTCTCATTCGTGGCTGAGTGATACCCTCCGAACGCAGCGCTCCAATCTCAGAGCGGCTGAGAGAAAGTGGCACAAATCTGCAGCACTGGACGATCTTGCAAGCTACCAGACACTGCTGGCCTCCTTCTCATCCAGCATCACTGCTGCTAAGAAGACTTTTTTCAATGACGCTCGGAAACTATTCTCCACCTTCAAAACTCTGCTCTACCCTCCTCCTCCTCCCCCAGCTACTAACCTCACTGCTGATAACTTTGCTTCCTTTTTCACAGAGAAAGTGGCAGCCATCGGGAAACAGTTCGACCAACTGTCTCCCCCCCCTAAGGGCGCAACCGTCAATGGCTCATAATTTCCTTCTTTTATCCCTCTCAGCGAGAGTGAGGTCTCAAAAATCCTAACAGGTAGCCGTCCAACTACATGCCCGCTGGACCCCATCCCATCCAATATCCTTCAAGCCATATCGCCTGCCGTCTTACCGGTAATCACACAGGTGATTAATGCTTCATTTAATTCTGGAACATTTCCTTCTTCATTTAAAGTGGCTCGGGTAACACCGCTGCTCAAGAAGCCGTCTCTCGATCCCACTCAGGTGGAAAACTATCGACCGGTCTCACTTCTCACGCTCCTATCTAAAACCATTGAGAGGGCAGCTTCCAAACAGGTCACGAGTTCCTGTCAAAGAACAATCTCCTCGATCCAAACCAGTCTGGATTCAAAAGTGGTCACTCCACCGAAACAGCCCTGTTGTCTGTGACAGAGGCCTTAAAAACAGCTAGAGCAGCAGCTCAATCCTCAGCTCTCGTCCTGCTTGACTTATCAGCTGCGTTTGATACAGTCAACCACCGCATCCTTCTGTCCATACTGTCAAGTATGGGCATTTCTGGCAATGCGCACTCCTGGTTTGAATCTACCTCACTGGGCGCTCGTTCAACGTGTCATGGCAAGGTCAGCTGTCTGTACCTCACCACCTACCACAGGGGTGCCCCAAGGCTCGGTGATGGGACCACTTCTCTTTGCCATTTACACCACTCGTTGGGCCCTATCATCCGCTCGCATGGTTTTTCCTATCATTGCTATGCCGATGATACTCAACTGTTTCTGTCTTTCCCTCCTGAGGACACCACTGTCTCGGCGCGGATCTCGGACTCTGCTGATATATCCACATGGATGAAAAATCACCACCTTCAGCTGAACCTGGCCAAAACGGAACTGATGGTCTTCCAGCCAAACAGGCCATCCACCACAACATCAGATCAATATTGACTCTTGTCTCTTGTTCCATCCAAAACAGCAAGAAACCTCGGGGTCATTATTGATGACCAACTGACTTCACGGACCACATTGCCTCTGTCTCAGGTCTGCCGCTTTGCGCTATCAACATCCGCAAAATCAGGCCGTACCTAACCCAGTATGCCACCCAGCTGCTGGTGCAAACCTTGGTGATTCCCGCCTTGATTACTGCAACGCCCTCCTAACGGGCCTGCCGGCTTGCGTGGTGAAACCACTACAATGATCCAGAACGCGGCGGCGCGTCTGGTGTTCAACCAACCGAAGGGCACACGTCACCCCGCTACTCATTGACCTCCACTGGCTGCCAGTAGCTGCTCGCATTAAGTTCAAGTCACTTATGCTTGCCTACAGAGTGCTTATGGTTCTGCTCCCACCTACCTAAATGCTCTTGTAAGGGCAAATGTTACACCCAGGATGCTGCGCTCTTCTAGTGAGCGTCGTTTGGCACTGCCGTCTGTGCAAGCACGGCAGTCCAGACTATTCTCATTTGTAGTTCCACGTTGGTGGAATGAACTGCCAGCACTACCAGAGCAGGGGCGTCCCTCTCTACCTTTAAGAAGCTTTTGAAGACCCAACTCTTCAGAGAGCACTTCCCTCCTAACTGGCACTTCGACTAGTGCGTAACTTGCATTACAGCAGTTACATTCTGCACTCTTTTTTCTTTTTATTTCATTTTGTTATATTTCTAATGTAAAGTAGTATTTATTTATTGTTACACCAGGTTCTATTGCTCGTAGCTTGAATATTCTCTCCCTTGTACGTCGCTTTGGACAAAAGCGTCTGCTAAATGACTAAATGTAAATGTAAATGACGAATCAGCGTACAGGGATGAAGTACAGAAACTGACAGTGTGGTGCTCAGACAACAATCTGTTACTGAACACCACAAAAACGAAATAATTAATTCTGGACTACAGAAGGCAAAGTGCAGTTCCGGCCCCACTCTACATCAACGGGGACTGTGTGGAGAAGGTCCACACCTTCAAATTCCTAGGAGACAATTTATCAGATGACCTCTCATGGTCTGTCAACACCTCAGAGACAGTAAAAAAGGCACAGCAGCGACTACACTTCCTGAGAGTACTCAGGGAAAACAACCTGGAGTGTAAACTGATGGTGGCCTTCTACCGCACCACTATCGAAAGTGTACTAACCTACTGCATCTCGGCGTGGTACTCCGGTTGTACTGCAGCAGACAAGAGAGCCCTCCAAAGGGTCATCAACACAGCACAAAAAATCACTGGCTGCTCTCTGCCCTCCCTGGAATCCATTGCCCGCTCCCGCTACCTTAGCAGGGCCAATAACATCTTAAAAGACTCCTCTCACCCAGGCCACCACCTGTTTACTCTCCTGCCCTCAGGCAGACGGTACAGATCCTTTAGAGCAAGGACCACGCGTCTTAAGAACAGTTTTTTCCCGACAGCCATCAGAACTCTAAATACCGACATGCACTAAACACTAAGCACTTTATTGACTACAAGTCACATACCATCTCAGTCACCTTACACATGTGCATAAACAAAGCTGTATTAATTGACGTATTTATTGATGTACTTTAGTCTATGCCACCGCACTTTGTTCTACTCTTAATGTATATATATATTTTTGGGGGGGCTGTTCCTACTGTTTTTGGATAGTTGTAGTATTGTTATGTTATATGTTGTTGTTGTGTTATATGTTGTCCCTCGTCACACCAACAGGAGAAGCACTCAAAATTTCGTTGTATAAATACAATGACAATAAAGGCTTTTCTATTCTATTCTATTCTATAAATGTATCTCCACCAACAAAGTGTATTGCATGGAACTGAATAGAATTGCAACTTAAAAGTGCATGGTATTCTATCAAGGAAATTTGTTTCAAATTTCATCACTCAGTTCAGGTGAACTGTATCAGTTATTTAGCATTCCATTCATTTAACTGGCAAACAACTTCCAAGTGCACACATTTTTTTTTTTACTATTCTGCCCCCGCTTCTGTGTGTGTGGCATGGTCACTCTAGCCTGCTACATTGGCTTGGCAGATAGATAACAGTTTCCCCAAGAGAAGGTCTGAAGCTTGAAGTTCTTTTCAAACCTTTACTTAGGAAGCACTGTAAAACCGAGCAGACATACAGAATACATTTTAGTAATCTCATCTCGTAACATTCGTTTCTAAAAACAATCACTTAGCATTGCATGTTTAACTGTGATAGAAACTACGTTAGCTTAATGCTAACTTATAGGGGAAATCCCATAGAGACCGCGCTAGCGATTAGCATATTCATCAAAGTAAACAATTAATTAGTCAATTAAGCAAACCAATCAAATGAAACATCCTTAAGAAAAGGGTTGGGCAACACAGATTAAAAGAGAGAGGAAACCAACCAAACTACTGTAGTGCCAAGGTGTACTCACACAGATCAACAAGGCCGAGGGGAAAGAAGATATCTGAGGACATCAGGAAGAAGGTACTGACAGCCCATCAGTCTGGGGAAAGCTATAATCCATCCACTGTAAAACAAATTATTTACAAATGGAGGGCATTCAACATGACCGCAAATCTGCCTAGAAGTGGATGCCCATCAAGACTATCACCAAGGAGCACCAGAAGAATAAGAGATCAGGTAAAAGCCAACCCACACTAATTCTAGATTGTCAATGTTTCCATGCATTCCATGTACTGGGTCTTTGCATTGGTAAAGTTATGCAAACTTGGAATTTAATCCTCTTCCTGTCAATATCTAGAAAGATACTATGTAAAGGGTTGCAGTGCTGGAAAAGTCCGCTAGATGGCGATCAATGCTTGGAATGGAGCGATACAATTTTTCCTGTAGGGTTTTGTCGCATTTTTATGCCAAAAATAAATTATGTGCATGATGTCAATCTTAACAAGAATGTCTGTTATGATAGAGAATATAAAATACATGTATTCACATCGAGGAAATGAATTAACAAGCTATTTTGAGTTTTTATACTTGTCCTATTAATGTACCTTAGTGTTGCAGTAACTTTCAGAAACTTAAGTCCAGGTATTGCACCAGGCAGGGTTACAGGGCTAGCAGGTTCAGCTTGGAGTCCAATCAAACAAGAAAATTGGCATTGCCAAAAAAAAGAACCAAAAATGCGTTCGGAGGTTTTGATGAGTGGGCCTTAAAAATGATTGTTATATGTTATATACTGTATATCTTGGGAGATCCTGGGGACGAGACAACCTGCCATGTCAACCAAATGTATGAGGCTGCCATATTGGATTTAACCAAAAACCTTTAAAAATGTCAGCAGCCACATCTTTTCCAATCCACCTAATCTGATCAGATACTCTGCAGAGAAGGCCTCAAAGAAGTAATTTGACACACAAAATAAAATAAAAACATTTGTCTGTTACAGCCTAAGGAAATCAGGAAATAATGTCATACAGTAGCTAATCTGTCATGGCAACTGTGCCCTGCTGGACTGTTTGGCCCCCACATTGCTCCTTGCAGCTATACTGGTCTTTCTCTCCTTCAGCCATCGGATGTCTGCAGCAGCCCCTAGAATTGTATGGTGAAAAGATTTGACATTTGGCACACTCTTACATGCCACATACGGCTGCAACAAAAATAATTATTAAAATTGTATTCATATAACACCTTTCTGACTGAGTCAAGTGTGCTTTACAAGATACTGTAAGTACTGGAAATAACAATAGATTCAACCAAACAAAAGAAAGAAATAGCAAAAAATGTACAATATACATACAAAATAAATACAGCTGGCCAAGAAATACAAGCTTATGAAAATTAGTTTTAAGAAGAGATTTACTGGTACTCAGGGAGGAAGCAGCTAGAGTTTAGTCTGGACTCCGGAACAGCTAGTAGGGGAGAGCGGGGTAATGTGAGACATTTTTTACATTTGCTCCCCTCTAGGCGGGCTAAAATGATATATCAGTAAAATGTACACATTTCCCATTAATTCAGGATGTTTCCTAGCAATGGAAATGATCAGAATGTCTTCAGGACAAAGGGCAGTGAAAATATGATTGTTTTTTAAAAAGTGGTCTTGTGTCTCGCTTTTACCCTAAACACTTGAAAGTAACTCCGAACAAAATCATATACAACATAATATAATTCAAAATGTTTAAATTAACATTCAAATGACAGATAGAACCAGTTAGATTAGAACACAGTCATGGGACCATAATCAGAACAGCCTGGGACTCGGAACACAGGACTAGACCCACCTGGATTAGAAAATCTGCCTCATACTCTAACCAGGCCTACTCTACATTCCAGCCCTGAAGGTTACAGGGAAAGGTGAAGAGTTGCTCTCTCCGTGTGGTTCCTCCAGGCCTATTAGGTTGAGGCAGCTTCTTCACCACATCACCTTTAGGAACATGTGCCACATCATTGTCTTTTATAGCAAACGTGGGACTCCCACTCTTTCTTGTTTCCCTGGATTCTTCTGAGGAATTGTCTAAGTATTTCGTCATCCTCAACTTTCTCAACCATGCCAACGTAATGGAGACTCCTGTGTTTGGTTGCAAAGTTAACTAGAACAAAGTCACCCACGGACAGATCTGTGTTTCCAGGATCACTTCTCTCATCCTCAGAGCTCTCGTTGTCAAACTCATCATCAAGTGGGACAGGGACACTCTCCTCAGAGCTGCTATCTATGATTTTCTTTTTGGGTGCTTTCTTTTTCGGTTTTCTTTGCTATTTTGCTTTTTCCCTGCCAGTTTCTTTTGTCTCTCTTCATAAGCCTTTTCTATTGTCTGCTTCTCAGGAGTATCAGTTAGGATGGCTGTCTTCACACGCTTTTTTTTTTGGTTTGTGCTCTGGGGGGGACATTTGGGAAGTGGTAGGATTTCACGAGGAGACACATATCCAGGTCGGCTGGGATGCGTTGTACCACCAAGGCGATGGGTCCTGTCTGAGGAGAGTGGTGATGTCGGAAGAGGAGAAGGTTAGTCTGTTGCTAAAAACTGAAAGACTGTAGAGGTGAGGATCCTTGCATGGTACAGTACCATCAAGACCGCATGCGGACTCATCTCTGTTCCTCTTTACACAAGGAGGAGTGCCTCTGCTGTTAGTGTTTACGTCATGGAGGTGGAGGTGCACTGCTACTGCAGGCGGACTGTGAGGAGAGGTAAGGATGCAGTGGTAGCCTGTGGAAGATGTGGTGAGGTCTTCCATCAGGACTGCACCTCTCCTTACAGTCATCTGTTTATATGTAAAAAGTGTACAGTGATCAAAGTTAGATAATTGTTCTGTTATTTATAATTGTTGTTTCAATCTTTTTCTGTGTTTATTTATTGCTATCAATACAAGTTTGTTGTTCTCATTGTTCCTTTGTTCATGTTTGTTGTTCACTGCCAATTGGTGTGCCTTAAGCAAACCAGATGGGCTTTGTGACGGTGGCGGAGTTTCTTGGTTTTCACTAATGATTCCCATATTTAGGTCTGAGACACAGAATAAATGTGTGTCTAACTGGTCATGGAAGTCAGTGAGGATCAGGGGGTTCCGCAACCGTACATACAAAGGCTAATCAGTTCAAGTTGATCTGAATTGTTTAAATAGTTTTACGTGTTAATTACAACATCATTAACACTAACCCTAACCCACACACCTGGCCTACCAGACAGCACTTCACTACATGTAGGAGGAATTAGGGTGGTGTCGCTAAAATGTTGAGTAATGCATTATTTCATTTTCTGTTTTTCATTTAAAAAAATAAATAAATAAAAAACTCTCTATGGCCTGTACCTTGACGTTGGTGAGAGGGCTTTCTACTAAAACAGGCCTTAGAAACAACATGCCACATCCATGTAGCTGATTGCACATCTACTGTTTTTGTGATAGTCATCAGGCCTTCTCTGTTACTCGCTGCCTTTCTCTGTGTCTGCTCCCCTAAGCCTAGGTTTCAGGTGTGTTCGTGGGCGGGACTGTCACTTAACAGCTGATCGACTACACCGGCGCCAAGGAGCTGCTCCTGTGACCCGAGTCCCTTTTCATGACTCTGGAACATTCGACATGCACACAGCACATTCCACACATTACAACTACTGATCACTTTGTGATCAATTTTGATTATTTAATAAATCAATCATTTTGTGATTGCATTCCAAATGCCTCTGCCTTCCTTTTACTATTAGGGTTACCCTTGGCCTTAACAGCGATAATGTAATTGTGAGTTGTTTGTGGAAATAAATTATTAAATAGTTATTACTATCAAGTGCTGGTTAAGTGTTGCTAACCTATGTATGCTTAAGGGTTTTCAATCATGGTGGTGCACACATGACCATAACACAAGGCCCAGTGTGCACTCATGCAAAGTGCCATGTGAAGAGTGCAGCCAGGAACTATTTCTTTATCATGGGATTTCATCATAGTTTAGAGAAGTAGATTAGACCTTTGTTAGCATTTCAGTAAAGACGAGAGGAGTTTTCCATCTGCTCAATAGGTAAGTGTCTGTGTCAGAGTTCGCTGGTGTGAAAGATCGTGACAACTGATAAACCGTGTCAAAACCGAACCTACTCTATACAGTATAGATGGCATTTTCTACATCAGAGTTTAAAATAAAAACAAGTGTCTCATCATTGAAAGTAAAACTGAATTGTCGCCCTATAAAGTCAGTCAATGTTTTTTTTGTGCTGTCGCCGGACAAAACGTTTAAGAACCACTGTGATAGCTTTGTGTTCACAGCCAAACTAGTCTTTACCGGAGAACTCCGTGATCCAAATTAAGTTCCAGATGTCCAAATCGATCTTTAAACAAACAGAATTGTGATATTAAGTTATTTGATCATGTTTATCGTATTTATCGCCGTAATTCCATAGTAATGTGCCATGAAGATTCTAAATCATTCACGTGAAAAAGCAAAACAGCTGATCGGAACGTCTCTGTTGCGTCATCCGGAACTTTTGGCAGGCCGGAACTTTCTGTCCATGACAGCTCCCTGCCCATGTAGAATCGATTTTAAAATACTCCTTCTAACAAACAAAGCCCTGAATAGCCTCGCTCTGAACTACCTATACTTTACGTATTGAATAGTCCCATACTGCCCATCAAAAAACCCTCCAGCTCAGAGTGCAGGTCTTCTTGTAATTCCAAGAGTGTCAGAAATTACAGTAGTAATACTCCAATGGAATACGCTTCCTTCCTCTATCAGAGAAGCAGACCGAGAAGTCTAGACTTAAAACGTTTCTCTTTAATAGTCTCCAGCTAGGAATGGTGTGAGGAGGCGCATAACTCATAGCAGAGTCTTTGGCGGAGAGGGCTGCCTTTGCTTTTGCCTCTCTGTGACTGACCTGCGTGTTGTGTAAGATAACCACTGCCTGTTGGATATTTCAGGACAGTTGTTTCGGTTAGTTCCTAAAAATGTAATGGTTAGTTTAAAGCAGGGGTGTCAAACTCAAATACACAGAGGGCCAGATTAAAAAACTCCGTCCAAGTCGAGGTCCGGACATATTCAATATTTATTGAAAAAAAATTAAAAGATATATTCTTAAACTTAAGTTTAACATAGGCCTATTGAATCTGGGACAAGCAGGCTTAATCTTAGGTCTATTAGTTATTGCCTATAAACACAGAGATCAAATTTCTAAATAAAAGTCAGTGGCATTCATTTCTTATGCCTCTCTTTTCTGCATATCGCAGGCGCTCCATTTGTGGTCAGTCCAACAAGTTTGTCCCAAGGCAGCCCCATTTCATTTACACATTTGGATACCTCTTCAAAGAGATCTTTGAACAAGCAAGCAGTATTAGTGGTGCGTGCGACATACCGGTGACCATGGCAGAGCAGCTCTGATTGACATTACATATTATCTGGCGGGCCAAATAAAATTACACCGTGGCTCATTCAAATCAATGGAACTTTTTGCAACATTCTGAGGATCCGGCGGGCCAGATGAAATCGCTTGGTGGGCCGGATCTGGCCCGCGGGCCTTGAGTTTGACACATGTGGTTTAAAGGTACTATATGCAAGAATGGTAAGCTGTTTGCAAGTCAGCTAAATGATTTCATACTCGACACTCCAAACAATTTGCCCCTAGCTCATCTGCCTTGCAGAAGTAACCAAGATGGCAGAGGCTACATGTAGTATGAAAACATTTATATGATAAAAAGATATATGGGCAATCATTAAGTGTCTACATAAACATCCATTGATGAATGTTACATTAGCTTAGTCAAGGCAAATAGTCCCCAGTAGATATTCACTTCAGCACTCAAGCTTTTGAGCTAGCTAACTAGTTAACCAATAATGTTAACGGGGCACTCAAACGCTTTTGAGGCTTCGACAGAGACACTTTCCATTGACTTTGATGTCATGCGCTGCCAAACTGAATTGTTGTTCCGTTGCTTGTGGTAGAAAGTGGAGAAAAGTTCACCTTTTCAAGCGGTAATGCTGGTGCCAGCGAATCAAATGCGTTCATGTAAATATTCCAGCGCAGGCACCAGCCAATCGGATCGCATTTATGTAAATATTCCAGCGCAGGCGCCAGCGAATCAAAATCGTGTTCATGCTAATATCCAAAGAGAGGGAGACTGAAAAAAAGATGGCAGACCAAACATCGTAGATGGTTGTATTTGTACATAAATGTAATTTGTTTGGCTTTTTTTGCTTCGATTTTAACTATATAATGTAAAAACCCTGTTATTGTAACAAATACGTCTGAGGTGATTTGCAAAGCCTTTGAGCCAACTATTTAAGACGCTAGTAAGGTAACTACCCACAAGGTAAACGGCTTGCTAACTAAGTTACACAGCAGTCAGCAATTCATAGTGGTGTGATTGGTTGTTCACCTGTCAATCTCGCTATAAACATCTGTGTTCAACACACCCCCCAAAGTTGGGCAAACCCACTGTCAAATGTTAATGCAATGAGTACGTGTGAGTGCACTGTAACCGATGGGATTGCTACTAACTACAGGAAAGGTAAGCTTGCTTGCTGTTTTAACTACAGTGTCTCACTACTGCTTCTTGAGGTACAAAGTGGTATGACAAGAGCCTGAGTAACAAAGTGCTAACGGCTAGCCTGTTACATGCTACAGCTTAAGTAGATATCTCGTGCATTTCCTTTTTTGGCATTGTATCAAGACATATTTCTTTGTATATTTTCAGTTCTTTTTTAATGGTTAAACTAAAATGACTACATGTAGCACCTCTTCTCTTCTTTTATTCAACCCTATGTTGATATCAGACAAATATGGACACACATATAAGAATTTACTTAAAGATTGTGGACCTACTTACTCTACTGTTTTTACTTACAGGATGGCTGTTGAATAGTGGGGGGGGGGTTTTTGCGTGAGAAAAATGAAGTACAATTCTGGGTAGATGCAAATAAAGTGCCAGCAGACAGTATGCAGTGGAGCGATAAATCTGGTCACAGTTTGACAGTTACAGAGTTAAGACAAGTGTGCACAAGAGAATGACATTGTATTCTCTCATTTCAATGTCAGTTTAAACTGATCATCTGACCATCTAACCTGTACAGTCAAGTTAGTCTCTGTAAGGATCAGTTCCATTTCCTTTTCACTCTGTCCCATGAAACTCTTTGGGTGATGAACAATAAAGGTATCAATGGCGTAAGGAAGAAAGAGGAAAGAGAAGGCCCAAAGTCTTCATCATCTCGGTCTGTAGTCCTCGGGCACACCTGGCATATTCCTCTTTCTAAGAGCAGAATCAACTGTCTTGATGAGGCCATCGATTGTGGCTCGCATCTCAGGAGTGTAGGGATTGTACTCGAGTTTCCTCAGGCCCGAGCGCTTAAAGTTGCCATCCTTCTGGCCTTCCACACAGAGCAACCTGTCGTCCGACGGCTCCAGACCCAGGAATACCACCACCTTCTTCAGATGGATGAACAGCTCACTCTTCAGTGCTTCAAAGTGGACCACATGCACCCTCTTCCCAAACTTCAGCCAGTCAAGAGTGTGCGAGGCCCACCACGGTGCATAGTTGTTCACAAACTCGGGCCATTCTGTAAAATACACATGGACAAACATAGAAAAAGAACCCAAATGATTATATGGATATAAAGACATTTATATTTTATTTATTGATACGTCTGTAGCTGTATGTTTCATTATCTTCTACGTTTACAGAGATATCACCTTACCAATCATTTACTCGTCTAATAGATGTGAATTGTCCTCTAATAGTTACTAATTGTCCTGTCAGACATTACATCTGTTTCACACAGCTATCAGAGAGGTTCATCTTTTGAGTTTCATACAATTCCACTGTTCAGTCTTTTCTCCAGGATTTCTCCTGTCAAACTCCATGTAATTGCACTAAAACAAACTTAACAAAACAGGGACATATCATGATTTCCATGTCATTTTCATAACACAGCCGTCTTTTGCGAATCCCTAAACACGGCGATTATTTTCAACACACAACAGCCATCTCTCACAAATATGTCAAAACTCATTGGATAACTATGTAAACAACACACAACAGCAATCTGTCACAAATATGTCAAAACTCATTGGATAACTAGAAGGGCACTCGGAGAGCGCAGACCTCCGCCAAGGCCAATATGGAGGAAGAAAATGAAGACTTGGATGCAGTGAGTAAAATCATACCGTGTGCCCATTGTTTAGCACATTTTATTAATTAAAAAAAAATGTGTTGAGCCCATTCTTTTATTCAGCACAAGGTTGGGTACAATACAATATGGAGGTAGTGGATTTTTTACAGATCTTTTATTGATTTATGTAGTGCCATTAACAATAGACTCAAAGCACTTTACAGAGTACAAAGTCTGAAACCCTAGAGCAAGCACAAGCAAGTGTCATAGTTGATAGCAGGGGTGTGTTTTCCGTTTTTAATTTAAATTCAGTGAAACCAGTTAGGGTGAGTGTAGCAGAGTTGAGTGTGTTTCCCTGAATCTCTCCACTGCTGGGTCATGTCTTTCTTTTTGGGAAAGATTTGCCAAAGTTTTGTAGGGAGCAGGATGTGTGTGTGTGGAGCAGGGTGTGTGGATGGAGTAGGGTGTGTGTGTGTGTGTGGATGGAGCAGGGTGTGTGTGTGTGTGTGGAGCAGGGTGTGTGTGTGTGTGTGTGTGGAGCAGGGTGTGTGTGTGTGTGGAGCAGGGTGTGTTTGTGTGTGTGGAGCAGGGTGTGTGTGTGTGTGTGTGGAGCAGGGTGTGTGTGTGGAGCAGGGTGTGTGTGTGTGGAGCAGGGTGTGTGTGTGTGTGGAGCAGGGTGTGTGTGTGTGTGTGGAGCAGGGTGTGTGTGTGTGTGGAGCAGGGTGTGTGTGTGTGTGTGTGGAGCAGGGTGTGTGTGTGTGTGTGTGGAGCAGGGTGTGTGTGTGTGTGGGGCAGGGTGTGTGTGTGTGTGTATGTGTGTGGAGCAGGGTGTGTGTGTGGATGGAGCAGGGTGTGTGTGTGTGTGGGGCAGGGTGTGTGTGTGTGTGGGGCAGGGTGTGTGTGTGTGTGGGGCAGGGTGTGTGTGTGTGTGGAGCAGGGTGTGTGTGTGGATGGAGCAGGGTGTGTGTGTGGATGGAGCAGGGTGTGTGTGTGTGTGTGGAGCAGGGTGTGTGTGTGGAGCAGGGTGCGTGTGTGTGGTGTGTGTGTGTGTGTGTGTGTGGAGCAGGGTGTGTGTGTGTGGAGCAGGGTGTGTGTGTGTGTGGAGCAGGGTGTGTGGTGTGTGTGGAGCAGGGTGTGTGTGTGTGTGGGGCAGGGTGTGTGTGTGTGGATGGAGCAGGGTGTGTGTGTGTGTGTGTGTGTGTGTGGAGCAGGGTGTGTGTTTGGAGCAGGGTGTGTGTGTGTGTTGTGTGTGTGTGTGGAGCAGGGAGTGTGTGTGTGTGTGGAGCAGGGTGTGTGTGTGTGTGGAGCAGGGTGTGTGTGTGTGTGGAGCAGGGTGTGTGTGTGTGTGTGTGTGGAGCAGGGTGTGTGTGTGTGTGTGTGTGGAGCAGGGTGTGTGTGTGTGTGTGTGTGGAGCAGGGTGTGTGTGTGTGTGGAGCAGGGTGTGTGTGTGTGTGTAGAGCAGGGTGTGTGTGTGTGTGTGTGGAGCAGGGTTGTGTGTGTGTGGAGCAGGGTGTGTGGATGGAGCAGGGTGTGGTGTGGAGCAGGGTGTGTGTGGTGTGTGTGTGTGTGTGTGTGTGGTGGATGGAGCAGGGTGTGTGTGTGTGTGTGTGGTGTGTGTGTGTGTGTGGATGGAGCAGGGTGTGTGTGTGTGTGTGTGTGTGTATGGAGCAGGGTGTGTGTGTGTGTGTGTGTGTGGAGCAGGGTGTGTGTGTGTGGTGTGTGGAGCAGGGTGTGTGTGTGTGTGTGTGGATGGAGCAGGGTGTGTGTGGATGGAGCAGGGGTGTGTGTGTGTGTGGAGCAGGGTGTGTGTGTGTGTGTGTGGAGCAGGGTGTGTGTGTGTGTGTGTGGAGCAGGGTGTGTGTGTGTGTGTGTGTGGAGCAGGGTGTGTGTGTGTGTGGAGAAGGGTGTGTGTGTGTGGAGCAGGGTGTGTGTTTGGAGCAGGGTGTGTGTGTGTGTGTGTGGAGCAGGGGTGTGTGTGTGTGGATGGAGCAGGGTGTGTGGATGGAGCAGGGTGTGTGTGCGTGTGTGGAGCAGGGTGTGTGTGTGTGTGTGTGGAGCAGGGTGTGTGTGTGTGTGGAGCAGGGTGTGTGTGTGTGTGGAGCAGGGTGTGTGTGTGTGGATGGAGCAGGGTGTGTGGATGGAGCAGGGTGTGTGTGTGTGTGTGTGGAGCAGGGTGTGTGTGTGTGTGTGTGTGTGTGTGTGTGTGTGTGTGTGTGTGTGTGGATGGAGCAGGGTGTGTGTGTGTGTGTGTGTGTGTGTGTGTGTGTGGAGCAGGGTGTGTGTGTGGAGCAGGGTGTGTGTGGATGGAGCAGGGTGTGTGTGTGTGGGTGTGTGTGTGTGATGCAGGCTGTGTGTGTGTGTGTGGAGCAGGGTGTGTGTGTGGAGGCAGGGTGTGTGTGTGTGGAGCAGGGTGTGTGTGTGTGGAGCAGGGTGTGTGTGTGTGTGTGTGTGTGTGTGTGTGTGTGTGTGTGTGTGTGGAGCAGGGTGTGTGTGTGTGTGTGGAGCAGGGTGTGTGTGTGTGTGTGTGTGTGTGGAGCAGGGTGTGTGTGGATGGAGCAGGGTGTGTGTGTGTGTGTGTGGGTGTGTGTGTGTGGAGCAGGGTGTGTGTGTGGAGCAGGGTGTGTGTGGATGGAGCAGGGTGTGTGTGTGTGTGTGTGTGTGGAGAAGGGTGTGTGTGGAGCGTATGTTTAATGACTGTGAAAAAGGACTTGAACTGGGAATGTTAGCCGCCATCTCCTCCACCCTTGTGTGACCGCAATAGACTCAGTGACCCCCTGACTAGTTGCGCGTGTCACTTTACACCTTTACTCAACACAACGCAGAGGAGGAGGGAATCAAACATCCCTGTTACACTTGAGAGGGACGTGGCAGTGAGACATGTGGCCGCTTCGGGAAATCCCCAACAAACAGCACTAGGAATTCAACATATTTTCCTGTTTATAACTAAAAACATTGTTAGCTATAGTAGTAGTAGTCTTAGCGGTAATAGCTATAAATCTTTGCAGCAAGATCGCGGCAGTGGCGACAGTGGTACAGGAGGTAGAGAAGTCGTTTAGTAATCAGAAGGTTGCTAAATGACTAAATGTAAATGTAAATGTAAGGTTTTTGGGATAATGAGACAACAGCAAATGACAAACATTTCTGAACATCATACAACTGCTAACCTTTACCCTTCCAGTGTGCTTGGGAGGCAAATCCAATGTGACCACCATACTTGCGGTTGAATTCAGCCATCAGGGCTTTGTATGGGTTACGGATGACAAGAACGCTGGAGTCAAAGGCCTCGATCTCCTTCTTGCCACTCTCATGGGTCTTGATGCAGATGGTCCTGCCGCTGCGCCAGTGGTCACGCTCCCCCTTGAACCCTTAGTGAAGCAGTACAACACAAAAATCAGTTCACATTTCCTTCATCGTTTTGTCCTCAAACTGAAGGCCAGAACATCGCCAGGACTGTTTTTGAACACTTGCCTTTGTTATACAAGGAACCATCAAAGGACTGTTTTTGAACACTTATCCTAACGGCGTTAATTATCGGACGGCGTGTGTTATCGGCAAACGTTCACGTTGTCATGTGAATCCATTATTAAACTGAAGTTATAGATTGTTAATCCATTATTAAACTTAGCATTTTGAGTGTTTAACCGAATGGCGGATGTTTGACACTGTCCGATAACTGACATAGGTACGCTACCTTTGTTATACAAGGAACCATCGAAGTAGTAGCTCCCTGTGTAGTAGCCTGTCGCCAGCTCCACCAGGTGACGGGCCCAGGTGTTCCCTGCCCCAGGGAAACTGGCCAAGGCCACCAGCCGCTTGGAGCGAGCTGGAAGGAACCGGCGGTCCATACATCGATGATCTGACATGAAAGAAGAGGAGATTGTTGAACTGGATCAATGAAGTCATTTAATGTAGATGCTGGAGAACAAAATAGCATTGACTGTAGAAACAATGTTTTGACTCTGACTTGCTACTGCCCACTGGGATCTGTTCATTAGGAAATTATAAAGGAATATTAATGAACACATTGTCACTGTAAAGTACAATTTATGTACATTCTGGTGTCATGTCACCCATCACAAATCTTTTTTTTTTTCTTCTTTTAATGTATCATGTACACTGCCATTTATAATCTACTAGGGTCATGGAGACTGAATTTCTTTCTCTTATTGTTAAAATGTTGTTATTGGAAAAAGGTCATGAAATCATTACTGCGACAGGTTATAGGAACAATGTTCCATTGTATTCGGTTCTTTTGTTAGTCTAGAAATGGTGTTAAAGAGAATTTTGATTGTTTTCAATCAATGAAGAATAGTAAGCTCTTTTATATCTTACAAGGCTATCCTTCCATGCCAGGTGAAATACCTGAAGTTTGCTGGAGTACCATTTCTTTTCTAGTCTCCTAGTAATTTGTTTAAGTGCACGAGTCTGGTCAGTGTACCATGGGGCGAGTCTTTTCTGTTTTCTTATTCTCTTTTTCAGTGGTGCAACAGTGTCAAGGGTTACATTTGATGCCATCTGTTAGTAGGTCGATAGGAGGTGGGGATGTGCTTACATCAGAAGTAAGAGCTGAAGAGCAGAAGTAAGTGCGGCTGGTAGTGTTGACATGATTTTTGTTGTGGTCTTGTCAGATAAACAACGACTGTAGAAGTGGGTTCATTTCGATGTTGCGCAGAGTTCTAATTGCATGTTGAATGTTATTAGGTAATGATCTGAAAGGGGCAATATTTTGATGTAGAACTAAAGGGTGGTACATTTCTAAGGTCAATGATGTGGTTGTGGTAATGAGTGTTTACATATTGGGAAAACTTGATAGAGTCAATTAGTGATTGGAATGCGATTGTAAGGTTATTACTTCCACTGTCCATGTGGCTATTAAAATCTCCCACTATGAGGATTTTATCAGAGTTTATAACAAAGGTGGGTAGGAAGTCAGAGAACTCTGACTAGCAGGGGTCGGGTAGTCTATATAGTGTAGTGATACAGGTTTTATATTTATCAGATTTTCCAGTCTAATACCTCTACCAGTGTGATTTACAGTGTGCTTACATGTTCTGGGTAAAAATACAGTTTGTATGTGATTAGTGACTTAATGTTAGGCTCTGCAATTGGGACAGTTAAGTCTTGGAAACCAGGAGACCTGATAAGTAAGCTAAGATTTATCGCAAGTTCTGCATCACTAGGTATGAGGGGGGCAACGATGGGCAGTGGGTGCTCACGACTGGGGCAGTTAGGCTACTCCCCGGCCCACTTGTTGCCAGCCTAAAGGCTCGATTGTAGGTATTTAAACAACTTAGATGCATGCGTCTAGTTCCCCATACAAAGGAGAACCTTTTATTACTGCCTAAGACAAGGATTATCTGATGAAACAGGAACAAAAGTGTCCTTACAATATCCAACGAACACTAAACCAAGTTAATGCCTGCACACCGCCCTGCACTTCACTACTGACCACACAAGACACACAAAGTTGACCTGAACATAAGAGATGTATATTGAAAATGTTTCAGCCATAAACAGAATACAACGTTTTGCCCACCTTGAATCTGTGTTTGGTACACCACAAAGAATTCTTCATTTCCACAGCTCTCAAAATCTTCCCCAGTGCAGCGCTGCATACACAGGTCCTCATCCTCCCGCTCGTGCAGTGTGAAGAGGCTGGTGGGGAAGCCACAGTGGCACTGACGACCTGACAGTGCAGCCAGAGGAAGCTCCTGCATTAGAAATACACAAATACAGAAGAGAAAAGATTTGAGATACAGCAACAATTTGAATAAAACTGCAAGAATAAATCTGTCAACTTGACAGTTTCCATTCATCAAAGGTACATACAACCAACTGTTTAAGGTGTTTGGCAGATTATTTTATCCAAAACATATCTGAAGAAATAGAATATCAACAACAGTGAGAAATAAAGCATTGTGCATAATGCAACAAAATGTTCGAGCAGAATGTGCAGAGCACCCCAGGTGGCAAAAGGCTGAATGACTTGAATCACTCACAACACAACAGGTGAATTTAGGAAAAGTTCCGTAAATATTTATAAAGGCAAAATTAATTTGATATGCCATTATGAATGAGCCTACAGAGTTTCATTAAGATTGGCCTTTCAAACAGGCTTATATTGACTGCTGAAATTTGAATGGCCATTGGCAGCCATTTTGTTGAGCGAACCAACAAGTGTAAGTCAACAGAATTTCTGATTTTTAGCTTAAGCAGTTCTTGAGATATTGTAATATGTTAGTTGCAGCGCCACAAAATCTAATGGCATCCAAAGATTGTGGGAGTGATGAGGGTGTCAGATTTGGTTACATTTGAACCTTTACATGACAAGATATTGGCCATAGAGTCATAATCGGCTAAGCCTTCCAAATTGATTGATGCGTAACCTTGAAATGGTTTAAAGAATCAAAATTCCCTGAACAACTTTTTGTCAGAATGAGGCACACCAATTTTCCTGACAGTCAGATTAAATGCTTCAGACGAATTGTGGTACCCATACGGCTGCTGAGATATGGGATAAAATGTGCTTATTACGGCGCCACCTTGTGGACAATTAGTTTCATATTTGATACATAGCTTCTACGTGTACATTATGAATGAGCTTATATAGTTTCATGAAAATCGGTCTTTCACACAATATTGGCTGCTGAAATGTGATTGCCCATTTTATGGGCCATTTTTGTGAGCCAGCCAACTGGCTCACAGGAAATGTATAAGTACACCAATTTTCAGATTTTAAGCTGAAGAGGTTCTTGAGATATTAAAATGCTTCAGTTGTAGCGCCCCCTATGGACAACCTTTTACTAAATCTGGCGTGCGTCCAAAGAATGTATGTAGCAAGTTTGACAACAACAACAAGTTTGACCATAGAGTCCGGCAATACCTTACATTTTGATTGACAAGCCACTTTGAAACAGAATGGCTAATCACAATTATTTTAACAACTTTTTTGTCAGCATGGTCTTGAGGATGAAAGGATGAACAGCCTTGGAGGAGTTCATTTAACTTTTGTTTGTTTTTTTCGAAAATGGCGGGGAAAAGTTGACAGGCAGAAATTGCTGGGAATGGCTGCATAAGGCTTGGGAGCTGTCAAGGATTTTTTTTTTTTTCAACCCATACGGTTCCCGAGATATGAGCAGAAACGTAAATTTGCTTACTATAGCAAAATCACTGTAAAATCACAATAAAAATGATTAAATTAACAAGATGATCAGAGTATCTGAAAGAATATTTACATTAGAGAACATCTACATATTTACATTGGAAAAGTTTAGTGCATCTAATGGCAGCCCAATCCATGGTCACAGGGCCAACATGTGAATGTGTATGTGCAAGGCCCCCATGCCCTCTTAACACAGGGGAGAGGCAGAGGCAATGCTAGAGGCCCCAGTGCAACCGGACAGGGACCAGGGCAAACACGAGTGCCACTCCAGGGTGGAAAGACTCTTACACCGGGGGGCATCAAAGCTCTGATGGCATAAGATATTGGGGGTAGAAAAAACAAGGAGCATCTTGGCAGATGAAGTCTTGAGAACACTGAGGGATGCTTATCCTAATATGTTAGACCCTAGTGCCTTGACTGTTGCAAAATGAACAGCAACTGAAAACGTCCTAGTCTTTATAGATAAACAACCCGGGTGGCATTTGAGGGTCAGGCTTGAGGAGAGGGGGGTTCCAGAGGACCTGCATCTCTTCACAGGGGCCACACTAGTAAGGGTGCTGAGAGAATCCTAAAGGTATCTCACCAAGCTGATGAGGAGCCAATGTTACAGGTCCAGCTACAGGGTAAAACAATGAGCATGATGGGGGACTCTGGAGCCACTTATACATCTCTGAAACCAAGTGAGGGATGCCACCTCCCCAAGTCAGGCAAATATGCTAAGACAGTAGGATTCTCAGGGCAGCTAATAACAAGTACAGCTAATACCCTTCAGAACTCCAGTTTCACTTTCACCCTTAGGTCAAGCAATCCAGATACCAATACTACTATCAGACCAAACACTGGTAAACTTACTAGGGAGAGATGCATTGTGTAAATTGGGAGCTCAAATTCAATACACAGCAGAAGGATTGTACAAAGATGCACAGGCGAAAGGAGTTATGCAAATGCCACAGTTTCAGGTAATTAGATTGGGAATTGGGTAAAGAATGGATAAAAGACATAGTTCAGGAACATGGCTCATTAATGGATGTGCCCTACAAAAGACACCCACACACAATCCCCTAGGTGCCCGTACTGCAGTGCATATACTGCCTATAGGGGGCAGCACCGAGGTGCAGGATAGAAGTGCTGGAAGGAAAGGCCATTTCACCCCAACACACTGTAGCAATTACAAAAGCTCAAAGCCAAGGCCAGTGACACAAACGCAGTTATTCATTGGGTTAATAGGGGTTCGTGCAGAATGGATTGAGCATCATGAACTAAGAATAGCCCTATTGCAATCTCTTACTAAACAAACTGAAAAACAACCAAGAACCCCACTCTTGTGGAACAGTGATACAAAACAAGCATTTACTTTAGCGAAGCAGGAATTAGCTCAAGCCCCTGTTCTTATACTCTGCCTAATTACAAGCATGACTTCCAGCTTTTTGTCAGTCACGAAAAAGGCAGCAATGGGCTTGCTTATATGACAGCCGTGATGACCCCAGAACAGCGCTTGGGTAAAGGGAAACAATCACTCACATACTACAGTTCCAGACTCGATCATGAAGCACAAGGCTAACCCCCATGTGTGCAAGCCTTGGCTGCTGTATACTGGGAATATGAAAAAGCCTCTGCCATCAGTATGGATTAACCGGTTACAATACACACCAAGCATGCGATCAAAGCGTTAGCTGAAAAGGGCAAAGGCACCACAAAGGCCACTGAAATATATGGATCTGCTCCGGTGTCCTGATGTCACTATAGCAGCTCTCAGTACAGTGCAAAGCCCATCAGATAGGGAACCGATTGGCACACCGCATGAATCTGTAGCCGAATCAATCACATTTGCAGAGTTAAGAACAGATCTGGTCAGTGAACCCAGATCTCACGCTGTGAATGGGGCAAGTCTCATGCATAATAACCCGGTGTGTGCAGGATAAGAGTATTATCCAACAAACAGGGAAAGGGTTTAGTGGAGAAGCCCTGTGAGCACTCATGTTCCGCTCAACTAGCACAACTCAAGGCCCTCACAGGTGCCTGTGCCCTGGGAGAAGGAAGACTTGTTACAACACACACTGAGTCCGCTTATGCCCACAACGTTTGTCATTTCAATGGTGCACATTGGAAACAAAGAGGGTTTACTGAAACTGATGGCACTCCGATTCAACATTTACATTTAGTCATTTAGCAGACGCTTTTATCCAAAGCGACTTACATACACATTTTACATTTACACTGATGGCACACTGCACATCAGGAGCAATTAGGGGTTCAGTGTCTTGCTCAAGGACGCTTCGACAGGGAATCGAACTAGCAACCTTCTTATTACTAAACGACTTCTCTACCTCCTGTACCACTGTCGCCCCCAATCTTGATCAGATTAAATTGTTACTAGAAGCCCTCGTGAAACCAAAACATTGGTATTTGCAAGTGCAAAGCCTTATAGAGAGGACATCCCACATGGTAACGCGGTAGCAGAGAAGGTGGCAAATACATAGTAACGCCATGGTACGGAGAGAACAACTATCAACAACAAACTATGGATAAACAGAGGGTGCAAACTGGATCCCAGATACAATCTCTGGAGGTCATGATGGCATCTCAGTAGTAGCTCACACCCTGTTATCTTTACTAATATCTGATGTACATGATATGGATCATTGTGCAAGGGGGGTAAGTACTATGGAAAATTCGAAATTAAGGGTATTGGACACCGACAGACAACTGGCTACCGGTGCAGCCATGCAACCAACACAATGTTAGAAACACATTGAGCAGAACCTCGGCACATAAGGGGGAAGCCAGCTGCTTGGACCCGTCTGGGTAGAGACATTTCACATCTCAGCAAAGATGTAAGATCTACATTTTTTCGTTTCAATACCTTGCTCCTAGAAGTTGCAAATGTGTTCCAAAACATTTATTTAGATAATTAAATTAAATAGACTCTCACATGTTTGGACCTTTTACATTCTAGTCTGAAATCAATTCTCCAGAATGTACTGGAGCTATATCGATCTCAATAAAAATAACGTTGGACTGTCACGGAATCTAAGGAAGCAAAATCAAAATCACAAAGGCTATCCTGTTTAACTGCATAACAGTCAGTATATAACAGTGTTAGGGTATTTTCAAACAGTTCGGATAAGCTACAATTGTGTTTCAACAAATGTATTTGTTTGGAACAATAGACACTAAAGTTTATACCTTGTAAAACTGTCCAGAACCTACGGCGATATTGCCATCTGCTTACATTGTAATCTCGTCTGACGCATTCAGTTTAAAGGGATGCTTGACAATGTTATTGGCAGACTTTAATCAAACCTTTCATTAATAAAGTTCAGCTCGGCACTGCCCACTTAGTGCCTTTGATCAAGCCTTTACTGCTCACTTTATTGCTTGAGCAACCGTGCGCATGTGCTCCCGCTTCTGACAGTCGTTAAAATAGGGGCCAATATATACATTACATTTCAATTTTCAAATAATCACTACAGAGCTTTACATTACTAGGACCTCACAACACCCAAACAAACATATAAACAGAGATGTACACACTGTCTTACCTTCTCTGTGCACTTGTCAACACATTTATCCACAGACATATTTCTTATTGATGCACTGATGGGTAGAGCCAATGTGGCATTTTCTGGTCTGCGGAAACATCCTTTGAAGATGGCACTTCCATCTGAACACAACGAAAGCATACAAGATCATTGGTTACTGATATAATACACAAGTCAGATAACATGATTAGTCTTTCCAGTGAGTGCACCTCTTTGAGATTTTGGGCATCACAGGGTCACAGCAGTGTGGTCTCATTATCTTATTCTTCTTCTGGTCAGTATTTCTATGGCAGCTCACAGAAATGTAAAACATTTCGAAATTTGACACACTGATTGAGGACAGTCTCATGATTCTTCTCATCAATTTCATGGTTACGCTGCAAGTGCTCTAGCGCCACCGATTGGTCAAAAAATGGAGGTACAGTTATGTATGTAACTTTTGTAACTGTATAAAGGATTTCTGAAAATGAGGTACCATTTGACTCCATGGGTCAGGCCAAGTTGAACGCACCTCATCGCATCAATTTCCACCACAAAGTTAAAAATAATTTCACAGGACACAAATTTTGTCAAATGTTGACCAAAATGTTCACTAAAATTGCTACAGATGATCTTCAGACCAGGCCTCACAACAGTTATCAGATAGATTATTAACGCTTGACCGCATTCATTTTTTGGCAACCAATTGAAATTGAATGCCAACAGGAAGTAAGCTCATAACTTGCTACCAAACTTGGTACATGCACTCAGTACCCCTTCCTGAGGACATGCAAAAACCTTTGCATCATCTGACCACTGGGGTGCACTACAAAAAGTAGATATGTTTGCATTATGCTTTAAACTGATCACCGAGCTCTTCAGTGGCTCGGCCATATGAAGGACTCTAATGCAAGGATAACCAGATGGTTCCTGGCTTTGCAGCCCTACCGGTTCCAGGTCCAGTATCACACCACACAGCGCCTCTCCCCTCTTATCAAGATATCTGAACTTATTGTGCTTTGTTGCTGTGCAGCGTGATAGTATGTTTGTGTCTGGAGTTTACCGCCGGTTTGGCGTTTGGGCGCAGACAGACTCTTTGTTTGGTCTGCCACACTATTGGTCTGCCGGGTAATAGTGTGGTACCCACTTTTGTCATCATCCATTTGTCATTGGTATTTCTATAACGTCCATAAACTGATTAAACATACACTTACTCACACTTCCTGGTGCTCTCGCTTCCCCCATACTGGTCCCAATGACAAGGCGCGCTTCGCGCTGGGGTAGTACCTTTACAGCATACCACTAGGGGAGGGAGCGGGCATTTTGTTACAGGGGTGTTTGTGTCACGCTAGAGCGTGAACCTGCACCTGTCACGCCCCCTTCAAACTCTACTCGCTCACCTGCACCGCTTCCTCAATCACCGGAGTTCTGATGACCAGCACCTGTCACTCCAGCATATATACCCCTCACTCCCCTAACTCGGTGTCTGGCCTCGTATTACATAGACTAAACCCCATCGACGTACTACCTAGACATCCTCAACATTCGTAGCATCTAGCCCTTTTCCGAGTATTACTCGTGTACATTTGTTTCACGCTACGGCGTTCAGTTTTGTTAAAGAATGTATCTCTGAGTTTTGTTTTCTGCGCTTCTACGCCAGTTCCTTGTTTTCCCAGTGCTCCGAGCCTGCGTACTTTGAGTTAGTTTCTCAGTACGTTCTGTTTTCTCCGTTTCCTGTTCCGTGTCCTGTTAGTCAACTCAAGTCTGTCACCGTGTCCTGTTTGTCTGCTGGCTGTCCATTTACAATAAATCCTGTTTGTATCACACTCCATCTCTGAGTCCTGAGAGTTCCGTGACAGTTTGCTTTGTCCACATTTCCTTTATGTAATTATTATGCATTCTGGGGTTATTTGCCATTGGATTAAATGGGTGTTCGTTGGATAAAATTGACATGTGTTATTTGGCACACATTTCATAAATGGATTAATTTAGTTAATAGTCAGCAATATGTACTATGCTTCCCCATATTCATGGGTCAGCCCTATTAGGCCAATTTGTGGTAATAGGAAGGCCTTCTTAAGAGGGTAGTTCAGTTCCCTTAGGTGTTGTGAGAGAGAAGGACAGCTCCCCTGGTGTGAGGTAGAGTTATTTCTCTATAAAATACTGTTACGCTACAGTTGATATTTAATTTGGTTTTTGTTTAAAGAATTTTGTTTTGTTATAAAGTTTGCCCTTGCCCTTGCCAACCTGGATGGTAAATGAATATATTTGCATCGTTTGAAACGGCAACATCACCAAGCCCACATCCCAACCGTCACTCACAATCAGGTAAAAACAACATGGGATAGACAACTAATTTTCATTCACACAGTCTTCCATAACTATAAAGTAACAGGGGTCATGTATTCCGACCGACTCTTGCCTAATTAACAGATGCTACAGAGCGCAAAGCGCTGTGAGAGGTGTGTAAAACATGCAAGGTCTAGTTAACCTAGCTATGAACTATGCTAGCTATCTCTAGTTTAGGGAACCATCTTAACAGTTTATAGGCTACTTGCTAGCATGTGTAATATGAACTTATTTTAATATAAAGTGAAAATGAACTCGTGTTAATATGAATCTGCACAGGCTTAGGGTTTCCAGAGGGTTTCTACCTTGTTAAATTGAGCAGACTTTAACGTCAGCTAGATAACTAGCTATCATTTCATGCCAATGGAACTCTGCCCAAACTGAATTGGCATGTAGTAGAATGCAATGGAATGTAGTCAAATATGTTTTTATTTAAATCAAATATAAACATACCCTTACAAAAAACTACTTTCTGCTCAGACTTTTTACAAAAACACATTGTAAAGATTTCGGGCCACTCTGAACCTTGTAAACATAGGTGTTAGCTATACATATGCGATTTTAGCATTCAGAAAGTGTGTGGTTTCACTACTAAATATTAGTAACTTCAGAGTAACCATTTATTCTCCAAAATCAGTGTTCCCTCACAATTAATATTGCTTAGTAAGGCGTAAACACACCTGGGACTGCTTATGGCCCACCTGTCAAAGACCATGGCCATTAAGTAATGACCCTGGAATGTCTTTGTGGCTGTCTACCCCCCACAAAGTTCTTGGCACGTCATGAGCCAATAGGGATCGCCGAATTACCATTCCCTTATATGAATAGCCCTCATTTGCTAATGGACGGGTCATTAGGAGCTGAAAACTCACTCAGAGACTGAAATGTGTAAGATTGTAAGATGTATTCTCTTTACTAAGTGCTAATTTATTTTTCAAGGGGATTCAAGGTTTCTGGGGGTGTTATTTGTATGTCTCTAGGACAAAAACTCAGAGCTTTAAAGGCATTTACAACAAGACCAAAATATTCCTCCAAAGGAATACTGTCTCCCAAGGGTTAACTGAAACAGTATATTGCTGATGTTTGAAATGTTCATGGTTCAGTCTGACACTAGTGAATCTAGTGTATGTTTCACATCGTCACCTTCCTAAAATAATTGCCTAAATCGTCTCCTCGTGATGCTGGCCACCTCTGGTAAAATCGCCTACATCCTCAGTTGAACAGATCATGTGATTCTACCCCTGTAGTATAATGGCCTATGTCAAGAGTGTGACTTAGGCAGTTTTATTTTGCCTAAGTCAAAAGACAAAATTAATTTGACAAGCTTTTTAAGATGACTGATTGTTGACAGAGTTGAAGGTTTAAAATTGCTTAAGTCACAAAGGCATGTTCAAAAATTTGCCTTTGTCATTTATTCCTCTTGTGTTACATAATTGACATACATTGTTATTAGTATGCCAAATGTAATATTTTGTCATAACCTTTTGGAGTGACATTATCAATAAATATCATATATTCAATTTTTGGTTACGTTTTTTGTTCATCTGAAAAAAATGACTTAGGCAATTATTTTAGGAAGGTGACGACATGCTTCATTACTGCGTTTTACAGGAACCTCAAGAGATGTCCTCACAGTTATAGTAGATACAAAACTCTTCTAGAGTGTGAACTGCAGGTACACCTCAAAGGAATAATGGGAAGGAACGATGGGGTAGTGTTATCACTCACAGCGTCGAGCAGACTCCTGGCTGAGCTCCATGCGGTAGATAGAGAGGCGGTTGGCTCCTCCACAGAGGCTGCTCCGCTCTCCTTTGCACTCCATGTTGCATTCGCTCTCCGAGGCGTTGGGGGCTTGGATTTTGTGCCCGCAGTAGCACTCTGCTCCAAACTCCAGACCAGCATACCAGTACCCCCTAGCACACAGCACAGTGAGGAAGGACATGGTGAGTATGGAACGCTAAACTTTTATCTATATAAACCTTGTGCAATGTGTTTAACAGTGTTTCTCTCTCGTCTGCTGCAGTCTGGGAGTAAGCCGTGCTTCTCTCTGACCTGCCAGGACGTGGGTGAGCCCAACAAGCTTGTTGTTGTTGTCTAATAAATATACTTATATGCAACTCTGGAGTCCTGAGGTAACTAGAGTGAATTTTGACCTGTCATATGGTGAGTATGGAGTGGCATGAGGACATGGTGAGTATGGATTGAGTTTACCCCCCTTATTCACATCTATGCTGGGCTTCAAGGCCCCATGAAATCCACTACACATTTTTACTGACATCTTAACATGGGGATAAATGTCACTTCTACACCAGTGCAGTCTAATCTATATTGAGATCGTAAATTAATGAAATCCCTCCTTTCCGTTCTGTTTCTTCCATGTTAGCATTGGCAGTGCCATTTAATTTGTCTGTCAGCTCACTCTGTTTGTCATTGAAAATGCCTTAATTTTATGCTAAATGCGCTTTACTCTTCTATCTAGCGTAAGCTAACATTAGCTTGTAAATGACCTGACGCTCAGGAAATACAACTGTGTTCTAAACTTTGCCATCAACGCGCGTCAGACGGCGCCAGTGGGTAAGGCTCTGTAACAAAGAACTAAGTTCTAAGCTCAGACGTCTCTATTGCTTGCCAACTGTATTTGCGAGGACATCTGAATCATAGCCTGGATACCAGACCGAACTTAGCCCCGCCCACACATTTTTTGGTTGGGAAGTTCGGTCTGGCATTACTCCATTGAGGAGAAATTATCTGCGGACAGACATTGCCGTACCAATCAAATTGTCAAGGCGGGCTTTATACGATGATGGACAGATGATCAACCGTAACGTAATCAACCACGTCACCAAAGAGCTTTTGGGGTGAATTCGTTTTCAACAAACATGGCTGCCGTTGGAGAGCTGAAATGTGGTGATTCGAGTCTGTTTTAGAAGACATTGACAGCACATTCATTTTGAAAGAGGAACAGAGAAACGCGATCAAGGCATTTGTCGATCGAAAACATGTTTTTGCCGTCCTTCCTACGGGATCCGGTAAAAGTTTAATGTATCAGCTGGCCCCATGGTCTACGTTATGGTCATACTACGTTGCTCTGATTGGTTCTAGATATATCCAATTGAGCGAAGAGGCATTTTTTTTCCTGGTTCGGTTGAAACACGCCCCATAATCACAGCCCATTGGAGCGGTATCAGACTCATATTCTGACTAGAATTATGAGTATGACATCGTCAGGCTATCTGAATCATAGACATGCAAAGAGACACAACTCTGATCTGAAAAAGACTGAAAAAAAACCAGAACAAAACAAAAATCCTTTTTCTCTCCCTAAGAGATTGAAGCGGTCTTTCAGTTTTCCATCTGAATAGACGGGTGACTGGTATTTAGGATAAAATTATGGCATTTTTCACCAACGATACGCAATGTATGGACATTCATATTTTTTCCTGAAAGTATCCAGTTTGGCTAGGTATCCTAGTATCATCAAGTGTTAAACTATCAATGAAAATTCTTCTTAGTGGATGAGAAGTGCCATTAAACGGCTTACGTTCTCTTCTTCTTTTTACATTTACGTTTCCCCATGCGTCCGGCCACGGCCATGTTCAGAGATGCATTGTCGGCTGGATCTTTTCAAATAATGTATTTTGTGTCCCTCCCATCACACTCCTACCCTTTCACACCAAAACAGAGACAGTAAGTTGACACTGAAATGTATGGTTTCTCACTTCTTCTGCAGGACCGTCAGTAAGGCAATCAAGCCATTACCTACCAATTGAACATTGGTACATGAACATGGAATTGTATTTGCTGCATGAAAGGGTGCATGATGCAAGTGTGATTGTGCAGCAGTAGGAGGGGGTCTCTAGCAGTATGAATGAAAGCAGTGCACAGGAGATTGTGATAAAATTGTGTACACACATATATCGATAGGAAGAGACATCTCTATTGTCATCATTACACTACCACTCAACATAAGTTAGCATCTATTTTGCTGGGACAGGGATGCAAACTATTTTTTTTAATATATACAGTATATCATATATATAAAATATTCAAATTTTATCTAGGTATGACAACAATCTGCTGACGTATTCTTGTATTTTCTCTTAAACAAAGCATGTGTGCACATGTGTGGTTTGAAGATAGATGGGTGATGTGCCAGGTGGTAGTGAGCTAACATACATAACAAAGCCAGCCGCATTTGCTGTCTTAACGTTTCTGTCTCAGTATTATCGCTACACACTTTTTGCAATAGGACGATGCACATGTCCTAACTAGAGCCTATTAATATTTATTCATAAAGTTATCAGCAGTTACATGCTTTTGCTTTTACAAGAGTCACAGCTTTTTCCACTTCTCTCATCAATAACAAATAACGTACAGAACAGTTTCGACAGACATTTGAAAGAGGGCAGATGCACATTTCTGTAGTTTTAAATATTTCATATAACAGACATTTTCAGAGGATTGATTTATGTGTTGATTCATGAGAAATTTGCCAATTTTAACTAACAACACCTCACACAGCCCTACAAAACATGTTCAGTTAGTCACACTTGTTGATTGGTTCTACCAATTATTATTACAAAGTACCAACTCACCCGTAAAACTGATCTCAAAGACATTGGACCTCATTCTCGAACATTTTCTTAAGTGTCTTCTTAAATATCTTTTACGAACTTCGTAAGACCAACCTTAAGAAAGATTCCCGCCGGATTCATGAACGCCTGGAAATGTGTTCTTAAACCGCCAAAGTGTTCTTAGCTGTGCACTGATTCTTAAATCCAACGTGCGTTCTCGTACACCTGAATTTGCTCCGCCAGCTAAGGGCATGCAACTAAAAAGACGTGTACAGAATCCACAGACTCCACAGGCAACGCGAAAGCAACTTGAGACTGATCAAAATCATGTCAAAGCGGAAAACGAGCACCGGTCCAGTAAACGTAGGCCTAACTTCACCGGTGCAGAGGTGGAGGTTCTGTTGCAGAATGTAGATGTGTCCAATCTAAATTAAATACTAGGATGTCTGTAGAATTGTGTGAACGCAATCACCAACGATTTCTCACAAATTCAGCCCCTAAGAACATGGGCGCACTCGAATCTGGCCGATTTACGACTGCTATTTAGCGTTCTTTAAATTCTGGTCTAAGTTAAGAACGAATCCCAGATGAGAAAAATTGTCCCAGGAACTTCGTAGGTGGAGTTAAGAAGACATTTCTTCTTAAAGAAAAAAATAGAAGACATTTCTTCTTAACTTTTTCTTAACTGCGTTCGAGAATGAAGGTCCATTGTCGCTTAATTTTTTTCATTCAATCATTTATTTCCATATATTTTTATTCTGTTCAATCAATTTGGTCTCATATATTGCATCGGAATTGCTTTTAATTATATACCTGTTTTGTTGAATTTATTACTTTTATAATGCACCTTTTTCTATTTGTCTGTAATTGTATTTGCTAATCTATAATTGTGTTTGTGGTCACCATGTGTTTTGTGTTTATTTTGGTTGTCCATGTGCTATATTCTTGACCTTTCACCTTTTGTGTTTACTTCCTGCCTTTGTTTGTTTTTCCTGCCATTTTCTGTACCCACAAACAGTCACATGACCAACCTCACTAAGTATTTATACCTGGCCTTTTGCCAATCGTTTCACCCAGTGATCTATCTGCCGTGTTTTGTCGATGAGATATCTTTTGTTCTTTTTGGATCTCCTGTGTTTTTGGGATTTCCCCTACCTTCTGTTTTCATCTGGATCTTCTGTGTTTTTTGGAAATAAAGACAAAAGCCTTTTTCTGAGATCTGCACTTGGGTTCTACCATTGCTCAGCGTGATACACACTGGTTCAACAATCCAGCATCCCAGGTTCAGTTAACTTTTTGTGCATTTTAGCTTAAACCTGGTGTGATAAAGGTTTTTCAATTCAATTTTATTTATATAGTGCCAGTGACAATTGAAATTGTCTCTGGGCGCTTTATAGAGTTAATTAGTTTAACTAATTTAATTAGTAATTCATTTGAAGTTAATTACTTAGCTACATCTGCTAAATTGCTTACAGAATTGTGTATCGACAGTGGTTCAGGAGGTAGAGGAGTCGTTCAGCAATGGGCAAAATAGCAATTCAGCGACACTCACCAGGTGTCCAAGTGTCCTTGAGCAAGACACTGAAACCCTGACCATACTGGTTGGCACCTTAGATAGTAACTTCCGCCATCAGTGTGTGAATTGGTAGAATGAGGCATTCATCTGTAAAGCGCTTTGAGAGTATAAAATATAAACGCAGTCCATTTAACAAATCTGGTTTTGTGTCTGGATTGTTTCTGTCAATCAAAGTTACCTTGCCAGCTAACTAACTTGCTGCTTAATGATCACATCTAACCTAATCAGACTTCAAATGTTTTCTTCAGAAATACTGTAAACTAGCCAAATCTGCCAACTCATCAGTCCTGGTTGATACCTCGTTATAAACATTTCTGTCCAAGATTTTTTGGGCTTGGAACCTTGTGAACATGGTTGCCGGCCACACATAGGTGATCAAATCATTCAGAAATTTCAGGTGGTTTGACTACTTAAGTGTTAGAGTAGCTCAGGGGCGTAACTATAGGGGGTGCAGCAGGCGCGGCTGCACCTGGGCCCGTAGGGTGTCGGGGCCCGTCGCCGGGCCCAAAGAAATACTCAAGTCGCTCGACGGGCCCACCGTCAGTACAGTGTAATTTTCTCGGATATGCTTATGTTCAAATAAGCGCTACTAATACATAGATAGCAGTGTCAAATGATTTTTATACACTTGAAAAGACAAACTTATCTCAGTCATGGTTGTTATTCTTTTTTGGGGAAAAGTAGCAATTTATAACAAAATCATATGCTTATCCTACATACACTATAGAAACTATCAAAAAACTATTCAATGAAATGAATACGTTCTTATTTTCTTTGGTATTTTTGTGATTAGCAATGATGATTGCTGGGTAATATGTATGTTGTTGTCCAATGTCAAGTCTCTATTTGATCATGTGACAATACAATAGGCTATAGTTAAACCAATTCGAAGGTCTGATAACCTACTTCATTGAGCACAGCACAACTTTACTCGTAACAATGCCTTTTAAGCACAAGAGTGGAAGTAGAAAAGGACAAGAGAAAAAAGAACAGGAGGAGAAGGCGGCAAAGCTAGTCAACTAGTCGCCAGCCCACGGAGTCAGCAGTGCAGCAGTTACTAGGCTACAAGTTGGGTAAATAGTGGTCGCTATTATTATCACTTTCTAACCATTTTTACGGTAAGAAATGTTCCTGTTGAGAGTCAAACAAGACTTAGTTAATTGTGTACACAGTAGCCTACACACCCATCGCTTCTGAAATATGTAAGGTTGATTAATTAAACACTATTTATATCGATAACAAACAGTTTTTTAGACGCGGTTGCGGAAGTAGGGAACGCTACGATTTTTAATTTTTTTAATTTTTAGCGTTCACTAGGGGGGCCCGTAATAATATCTTGCACCTGGGCCCGTCGTTACTACGTTACGCCACTGAAGTAGCAACATATGTTTGGAAAGTAAGTATGAATTGTAAGACAAGAAGAGACAATTAAACCCTTTTTGTAGTTTATTGAAAATACTGTGTTAAAACCCAAACATGTAATGGATTACATTTTGATGAATAGAAAGTGCAAAGACATTGTGTTACTGGAATAATACTAAATAAGAAATGAATAAAAGACCAATAAATTGTCAGTCCTGATCAGGACACCAAGCTTCAAAACGGTTTCAAACAGAGTACCCATTGCTGGAGTCTGCGAGCACAAACAACTTGAAACCCCACTTGGTTGGTTTGTCCGTCATGTCCTGTGTCATGCCAGTATGTCATTTTCAAGGCAGTAGGCACCATACATTAGTCCACAGCAGGACAGCTGCGGGGATGATTGAATGCATGTAAGATTCTGAATTGAATACATGAGTGGTTTCACCCAGAACAGTCCGCCATGCTCTGAGGTTCCCCTTATTGGGTATCATTCACTCTGTCCTCATCTGGGTCACTTGTGTACATTCCAGGATATTGTCCAGTCCCTTGACATCACCTGTGACGGGGAAATTATGGAAAAGATGCTGTTTTTCAGTAATAGGGATACTGGTTTCACGGTAAACCACAGTAGAATTCCCAACGGTTAGTATTACCGTTTGAAAAACTTTCGTTAAATACTTTCGTTAAAATATGGCCTTAGCTGTCGGTTGAAAAGTCCACATTTTGTGTGATATCAAAGCATTGCCTTGAAAAAAAGCATTTTGTGAAGAAACATTTGAGGAATCCAAATAAAGGTTAAAATCGCCTATCAGGATGGAGACATTGCATTCAGAGTAGTTAGTAGTTAGTAGTTAGAGTACTTAGTATAGTTGAAAGTTCAGAAATAAATACATTTGATGGCTTAGGTCAGGGGTTCTCAACCTTTTGCAAGCCCCTCCCCCATAGATAGATGGGTGAATAACTAGTAGTAGTACTGTTGTTATTGTTATTATTCCTACGAAGCCTACATTTATGCTAAGTCTCAGCTCTATGTGAAACACGAACCTGTATTGTTCTGCAAAGCTGTTGAATTCTCTGTTCAATTTTGGATAAACACAGTCCATGGTCGACCAATCTGAGAGAGATTGCGATATTTTCTTTGAGAGTCATCAGTTTGGAGTATGATGAAGCGAAAGGGAGGAGAAGTTTTAAGGCCATATAACTTGTGCGCAATACGAAACCAGCGTTGGGGATCTCAAGGCTGAGCTCTGAAGGAAGAGAAAAGAGATGAAACGATGAAGGACTGATAATGCAGTGGATAATGCAGTGGAAATTATCAGACAGAAACATTAGATGAAAATAGCCTTTTAAAAAGACTGTTTAAAGTGTACTGCAGCAGCAGCAGTGTTGTAAGGCTAAGGTTACGTTTTGAAACTGAACCGAGGAGATAGGAATAGCTATATACTATATAGCTATATTTCCAATGTCTGAACTGTCTTTGTAATTTTGGACATCTGCTAAAGTTTGCTTGTTCAGAATTTCAAATGATAACTTTCAGATTGTATTGGCCAGGCTGAAGACAGGTGTCTGTGATTTGTTAGTGCAACTACATTTTGCAGTGAGAGGTCCGTTACCCCCCCTATATGAGGTTACCCCCCCAGTCTGAGAACCACTGGCTAAGGTGCAACAAGAGTGTGTGTAGGTCCATGGAGCAGGGGAACGGGGATCAAAGGAGGTTTGATCACGCAGAGTGATTGCAGTTAGTTTTACATTCTTGCGATAGACCACCTCCTCTTCCAAAGGGATGGGATTTATAGATGTAAACGAATCCTAGGTAGACCTAGACCTAGGTATAGACTCAAGTGCAGAGAGTGTTAGAAAGACTTTTTATTTTATTACATTTTATTCTAGGCAGAAGGTCACAGAAGTCCAAACGCTCATGGGATAAAATCCAACAAAAAGGTACAACATCCAAAAGAGTAATCCAAGGGAAAAGGCAGAGTCAAAGAGAACAGAGACACCAAACATCATGATCTACCAGGAACAATGCTTAGGTCTTCACTTGGGTCAAACACAACTACAAAGACTAAGCAAAGAACATGACAGGAAACTGGATTTAAATACACTGAGACAATTTATTGAATGAAGGCACATGACACTGAAAAAGAGTCACAGGTGAGTTGGATAACAACACGGCAGGGTCAACACAAAACACAAAGAAATCTGTACAAAGGCTGACAATGACAAAAACGTTGGACGAAGTCCAAAACCATGACACCTTCTGACAAATACTATATTCTCAGTTGTCCTTTTATTTCTCCAGTCACAAGATTTGATCACAGTATGTCACAGTACTGAAACAGCTCTCCTTAAAGTGACCAATGACCTCTTTACTTTCTGTTGACCCTAGACCCTATTCTGCCAACATAATCCTGCTGGACTTCGTGCTGCCTCCCACACAATAGCTCCTGACATCTCCTAGGCCAGCTCAAACATGGTTGGTACTAATGCCATGGCACTGAAGGTTTTTGCCTCAACATTCTCAGTCATCCACAAGTCTCCAATAAATGCAGGCCTCTTCCAATCACCAATGTGCGCGACCCTTTCAGTGATATAAACAGTCAAATTGATATAAAATGGCAAAAAAAAAAGAAATAACACTGGTTTTTAAAAGGTAGTTAAAGAATGCATATAGTTGGGGAAAAAAACAATGTTTGGTCTATTCACTGTTTGTTTAGGCTGTTCACTTTTCCTAAACTGGAATATTTTGCATCTCCAGAAAATAGAAAGCTTTCTCACAGTGATTCTCGACATGGCTACAAAAAGAAAACATGATATCAAGTTCAACCTTGAAGTTGAATTAAATATGCTGAGCAGAATTTAGGAGAAGTGGCAGCATGGCATTTTGGAGTTGATCCGAGACATTTTTAAAGAATGAAACAGCAAAAAGAGCTTCTTCTGTCTTCAGACCACAGGAGGGCTAAGCTTGATGGTGGAGGGAGATTAAGAGAAATTAAGTGAAGCTGGTCGGGTGGATATTGAGTACACAGGCAAACCAACTTAGTGTGTGGAGGAAAATGATCTGACTGAAGGGTAAAGAAATAAACATGTCTATTAATAGGCTGACAGATTTGCAACTAGTCTACTTACAGGACATTAGACTGTGTAGGGCTAAGAATTTTTTTGAGCTAAATGAGGGCAAGATTCATCAACAAGTCATCTTTGTTGATCCTTAACTTCCAAAACAGCCTCGGAATTCTAAAATAAAGCATATGTGATGAATCTGGTATTAATTTTGTGGGGTAGGTTTCTTCCAACATTTTTATTCATGTGTTATTACTTCCAGACATGACTTCAATTCCTTATACACTGGACTAAGCACATCACATGTACTGGCTACTAGTGCAATTTGGGATTTTACAAAATGTTTCATTTTTAGTTTTTAAAGCTTTAAATGGACTTGCAACCCATTCTATTTCAGGCAGCCTCTGCCCTCTGGGCCTCTCAGATCCTCTTCACAGTTGCTTTGAAACATCCCCTGAGGAAGATTGAAGTCTGAGGGTGACTGGGCCTTCTGCAAGTCATGGCCACTGCACTGTGGAAGACCCACCTCTTCTCACTAGCCTTCATGTCTGGTTGGTTTTGCCCACGTTTGTGCTGGTTTTAAAACACTTGTGGTGTCTGCCAAAATGTTTTAATGGACTCCTGGTCAAAAAGTATTTATTTTTGATTATTTTATTAATTTACTCATTTAATTCTTCTTATTGGTTTCTTTTATTTATGTATTTACTTTCTTACTTACTTATTGCTTGCCAAGTCAATTGTATAGTGCTATTGACAAGACAGAGACCAAGGCCTGAACTGACCATTTCCTCAGTCTTTAACACTTCCAGCCCCAAGGCTTTTTTTTTGACTATGTTAGGTAGTCTGCCATGCCTGATATTTTTGTATATTTCACCTAACTAAAAACCATGAGGCAAAAGTGGCATTTATGATTATATTCTAGAACACCTCAGCAATAATAAAATGAGAGTAAAAGGAATGTAGTAAAAAACGTTTTTTATTAAAATGAAATCTAAAGACACTAAAATGAAATCTAGTTTTAGAGGTGCTCAGACTTTGTACAAAAACACATTGTTAATATTTTGGAAGTTTTCTTTTTTACTCTGAGCCCTGTAAACATAGGTGTTTGCTCCACATAGGTGAGTTTATCATTCAGAAAGTGTGTGTGGTTTCAATACTAATTTTGAGTAATATACAATGTAACACTTTCTTTCACTTAGACCACTATGCATATTGATGAGAAAGGTGTGAACATTCTGGGACACCTCGGTCAAGAACAATGGCCATGACGTAATGGGCCTGGAATGTCTTTGTTCCTACAGGTTTACTTGACCCAATAGTGATCACTGAATTACCATCTCCTTATCATATGAATAGTTGTCATTTGCTAATGGGAGGGTCGAAACCTCACTCAGAGGCTGAAATTTGCAAGGGATTTGTAATATTGTCCTTACAAAGTGATTATTTATATTTTAGTTTCAAACTTTACATATTTTAAAAGAAAAGGGTTCAAGGTTGCTGTGGGTGTTAGTTTTATGTTTCTAAGACAAAAACTCGCAAATATATTAATCAAAATACCAAAAAGTCCCCCACGGGGCCCCTTGGGTCTGGAAGAGTTAATGGCAACTATTGGTGATGGTGTTGGTGACCTCTAAACAACGAGACCATCAAAGATATTGGAGGAGAGCTACCTGTAAAGTGTTTGAGACCACTGAAATCTGCTGGTATTATGGAAAGTGGACAGAATTACGTAACATGACTTCATCACACAATCTAGGACTTCCAGCTACTTTTTTCGATAGCCAATACCAATTTCTGTTTAGAAGTCACTCACCTGTCAGAAAGAGGTGGAGAGCAGACACTTCACAAGGGACAGGATGGAGGTCTTGATGCTCCAAACTTACACTGTGGGAGTATCTCTCATAACTATAGAAACACAGATGTATATTGCAACATTAAAGAATAAATCTAGAAACCAAACACAATGTAACCCTATCCAAACGACTCATGACTGAGAACAACAGTAGCTGAAATGTGTGGACCAGTAACATTAATAATTAATAATAAAGGTAACTTTATCATAGAGGGTCCACAAGGCTTCTTATTTGTAGATGAGTTAATATATTTGCATGGCTAACTAGTTGGTTAACTAGCCAGTTATCGAACATCGACAGACCAAAGTTAGTTAGTTATTTAGGAAGCTATGATAGCCAACTGAGGTTTGTACTCTTGATCATACTCTAGTGATCAAGTTATATTCCGAAGGCTAGACATGATTGCTTAAAGGCCAGGGTCAAAATGAGCGAAAAAAATACAATCTCTAGCTACCACAGCAATTGGTATGCAGGCTAACTTTTCTGACAGTCCATAAATTAGCTATAGCTAGCTACCTTGCTAGCTGAGTTGGGATTAGTTATTACTGTGATTGGGTAACTGATAGACACAATGCAGAGGTAAATTGGCTATTCAATGAAGTTAAGTAATGACTCACCTGTCCAGCCAAAAACAGCAAGCTTGGTATCTTCATACATTGAACTTCCATTGGTTTCTCTCTGAAAGCCACAGTGATGTCCACTTGAATCTTTTTCTTGGCTTGGTTATACTAAAGTCCTTAGAAAGAAGAATAATTAATAAAGAAGTGGGTTTCACCTGTAGACGTCCCTGGTTATACCCACTTCTTTAGTAATTGTCCTTCTGTGTTTCGTCCCCGGGTTGGTTTGGCCATGTGAAAGTAGCGAATGGGCAACTCCGCTGGAGTTCTCTTCTCAGCCATCTCTTATTCAGAGCAAAAAGTGTTACACAAACACTGATCTAACGTTACTGTCTTTATGTAATTACCATTTAATAATTTCACTTGACACTCAACACTCACAATATTAATGCTTATATCTAGTGAAACTCGGTGTTTACTCAATCTTACCTCTCAGCACAGTTGTCCTGGCAACGGAAGAGGGTCATCTTTTTGTAGTCAAAAAATGACACTCCTCTGAGTGCCCTGTTGTGTGTGTCATCCGTGTAGCAGCCGATGTATTTTGCTGTGGGAAACATAAACCAGATTAACATAGCAAATTAAACATAACATAGCAAACTGTAACATTTAGTTTGAGAGAGAGAGTTTTTTCAAAATGTACAGCAATTCATATGGCAGATGCTTTTATCCAAAGCAACTTAAGTGAGGTGCAACAATCAAACTATTGTAAGTTAGGAGATACAAAGACAGTAAGCACCACAAAACTAATTCTGGTCAACTTGACAAGAGCAAAGAGAAGAAGCAAAAGTGTGTTATGGTGTGATATGCAGGGACAGCCCTGCTCTGATAGCAGTTGGTAGCTCATTCCATCATCGAGGGACCACAAATGGAAAAAGTCTAGACTGCGATTGCCATGTGAAGGGCCAGCAATGTCAGATTCTCAAACAAACATTCTACACCGTCTCCACGTGTAGCGACCCTGGCTCTGAACGTGCAGAACACTAATACCATGCCTTTGTTCACTATCTAAAATCTAAAAATAGGGCCCAGGTCATGAAATTCAGTTTGGCCTTCTCTCTGCAACTGACACCAGGGAGCCCAGCTCCATGTCAACCACAGTGCCAGCTATCCTCATCAGCCTACTCAGCCACACAGCAGGAGAGGCCGGAGCCACCACCATCTCTTTGGTCTTGGAGATATTCAGCAGCAGATGCTTCGACCTGCGCCATTCCACAAAGAGGCTGTTCACACCTGGTATTAACATGATCCGATCCCAAGTGGACCGCTCTAGGAACGTCAGTTCACACCTGGTATTAACGTGATCCGATCCCAAGTGGGCCGCTGTAGGAACGTCAGGTCACACCTGGTATTAACATGATCCGATCCCAAGTGGACCCCTCTAGGAACGTCAGGTCACACCTGGTATTAACATGATCCGATCCCAAGTGGACCGCTCTAGGTACGCCAGTTCACACCTGGTATTAACATGATCCGCTTCTCACTCCAAGTCTTCACAAACCTAAACTTTGATTGCAATCTTGATTAACTTTATTCATTTATATTTTTCTATTGCGTGTTAGACATTAAGACTCTTGTAATTTGGAGGTTTTGGGATACTCTGTATAAAATGTAGCCTACATTTTGGTGTTAATCTGTGTGCGCATCTGCTGAGAATTGATTCACCTATTCAATACACTGTGGGGCTATATTATCATCTCACATTGTTTCGTTATTATACATATTACCAA